>NC_138195.1:94514774-94779774 GCF_964194105.1 Spermophilus citellus
CAGGTGTAGAATGCCCATGTGTTCTGGGCACAATCACAGCTTTTCAGCTAGGAGAGGTGGAGATGTGGCCACACAGGGCTCAGCAACCACAGCAAGGGAGAGTGGGGAGCAGAGAGGCCACACCAGAGAGGACAGTGCTGGAGCAGGGTCTGGATGGCTGGGCGTTATCTTGTCAGATAGATCCCTCCAATAGCCACGGGGGAGTGACGCAGGATGACGAGTCCAGCTACTGTAGGGAAACTGCCTCTTCTGCCAGGGGCAACGGCTGAGCAGTGGGCCTGTCTGCAGCAGCACGAGGCGAGCCCTGGTGGTCAGAGTAATCAGCGGGAGCCAGCAGTCCTCAGTCATGGGATGGAAAGGGCTCCTTTAGGAACACTCCTCCGACTGAAGGCTCCACGTGCCACAACAAAAGCAGAGTGACCACTTCCTGAGTTTCTGGGCGAGTTTTACTCTAACAGCCCCCTGACATTCCCTCCCCCAGGACTCCTAGTGCCACACGAGGTGGGGCTCCAGTTCCTTTTAGAGCCACGGTCAGCACAGGGATGGGAGCAGTGGCTGACCACAGGACCACGCGGTGGCTCCTTCACTCTGCTTGTCCAGCCAGGCTGGCTCCTTCTCCTCACACCCTCCACCCCTACTCACACAGATAACTGAATTGTTTTTACTTTGTTAGGGGAATCCTTCCAGCCTTCTCTCTTAACTCAACGTGTGGGTTTAAATACATAGATTTACTTTATAGGAGTAGGACTGTTCTATACACACTTGCTTATAAACTTGATTTTTTTCATGGTATTTAATAAATGGAAAAATCATTTTAATAGTTCCATAATATTCTATTCATCTTCCAAATTAAAAAAAAACTCCTAGAATGAATTTTAAAAAGCTTCATATGCACCTTTGTGCATGCATTGAAATACCTTAGTACAAATTTTACATTTTGAGATATATAATTTTCCCCTGAAAGCTTATATCAATGTATGTTTCTACTCCCTTATCAGCACTAAATATTGTTACTGTATCTAATCATTGACCTTCAGGCAGGGGAAATTTTGCCTTTGATATTCTAGTTTGCATTTGCACTTCTATTCTGGAAATGGAGAGTTCGATTTTTGTTAGAGTACCACCTTAGATACATCTGAGTTCTTACAAATTACATGATTTGCTTAAGAGACAAAGACAGCTATGTCTTAATTTCCTCATATAAGAAATAGGAATAATAACTTTGTTCACACCACTTAAGGTTATTATGAAATCACATGAAAAAAATAAATGTAAGCATGTAAAAAGAGCAACACAAAATGATAACGTGGGGCTCAGCCCAGGAATGCAAGGTTGGCTTAACCTTTGAAAATCAATGTATTTTGCCATGCAAACCAACTACAAAGGGAAAATCATAAGATCAATCAAAAACTCACCAAAAGCACATGACACAATCCCACATCCTTCCTGATAGAGACTCAGCAAAGCAGGAACAGAAGAGAGCTTCCTAAATCTTATCAAAGGCATCTGTGTAGACCTGCAGCCAACCTTGTGCTTGTGGGCAAAGACCAAACTTTCTTCCCTGTGATGAGCAGTGAGTCAGGGATGTCTGGTCCCCACTTCTGTTCCATCTCACCAGAGGTTTCATGAGGAAAGAATGTAAGGCAAGAAAAAATAAATAACTAAAAGACAGCCAGATGAAGACGAAGAAGCAAACCTATCCTGATTCAAAGATTACAATATTGTCTATCTATTCTACCAAAACTCCTAAAGAGAATAAATGAGTTTAACAGGTTGATAGGGTTCAAAATTACAAAAATATCCATTATTTTTCTATATATCGCAATTATCAGAATCTGAAATTAAAACCAATAGCATCATTAACAGTAGCATCAAAATACATGAAATATTCAGGATAAATCTGGCAAAAGATGTACAAGTTCTGAACGTGGAAAACCCAATGACATTCCTGAGAGAAATTAAGGAAGATTTAAATTAATGGAGAGACATAATATGCTTGTGAATCACAAAACCCAATGTTCTTATGGGATCAGTTATCTCCAAAATTGATCTACAGACTCAACACAAAATTTCTGTGAACATTTTTATAGAAATGAAGAAACTAATACTAAAAATGGAAATGGAAATACACTCGAATAACTAGAGCAGCTTTGAACATAGCAAAGGGGGTGGCCTGAGGATTGCAGGAGCTAGTTAGAGCTACAGTCATCAGTGGTGCAGCCCAGGTTCAGGTGGCCAGTGCAGAGTCCAAGCAGCCCATCAGGCATGGACACCCAGTTCTTACAGATGTGTGAGGCAGTGCACCGGAGAGGACATCCCTGTGAGCCCTGCCACACACACAGCATGGCCTCTGAACCTGCACCGCATACAAAAATCAACTCAAAACAGAGAAAAGACTCGGGTGTGAAAACTGAAACCATAAAAATTCTAAAAGAAAACATAAGAAAAAATATGTGTGACCTTAAGTCATGGAAAGATTTCTCAGATACTACACCAAAAGCCTGAAGAAAATGTCTTGAGAAAAATTTAAAATGCTCTGCTACAGACACTGTTAAGCAAATGAAAAGACAAGCTGGGGACTGAGAGGAATGGTTTGCAGAGCATCTATCAGATAAAGAACCTCATCCAGCTACTTCATAAAATGAAGAACTCAAGAAAAAAACAAACTCAACTTTTTAAATAGGCAAAAAATTTGAAGACATACTTTGCCAAAGATATCCTTTTGAAAAATAAGCAATAAAAAGATGTTCACTTAATTATTCACTGAAGAAATGCAAATTAAAGATACAATAATTTACTACTACATGCATAATAGAATGTATGCACTTTAAAAGACTGACCCCATCAAGGCTGATTCTGAAGGAACTGAAATTGTCAGGTCTGCTGGTGGGGATGTAAAATGTTGCAAGGACTTTTAAAACATTTTGGCATTTTCTTCACAAATAAACTACCCATATGATTCAGCTATTCCACTCCTAAACATTTACCTGAAAGAAAACACGTGTTCATATAAAATGGGCACATAAATGTTCACAGCAGCTTATTAATAATATCTGAAAACTAATTTTCTGGTTTTGGGTGAATGAATTACAAACTGTGGCATCCACATCTAATGGAATACTATTTAGCAGCAAAAAAGAATAAACTATTTTTTGAAATAATAGAAATGTACTATTGCAGTGCACACAACATGGATAGATCTCAAAATAGTCATGCTGAGTAAAAGAAGATAAAGAAAGAGTACCTATTATATGGTGGCTTTCTGTCCATTTAACTTTTTAGAAGAATACTTTTAAAATGAAGGATGTTATCTCCTGTGGTCACTGCTTTGTCCTTCAACTCCATCCTGATTCCTGATGCCCCACCCATCTTTCCAGACAGTTCCATACTTTCAGAAAGACAAGCTTGATTCTAAATCTTCCATCTTGTCTCCCTTTACAGCTGTGTTGAACCATGACTTGCAGCTAACAAAACCCCTCCATTCTCACTGTACTGCTGGCTGAGTTTTGGCAACTTTCTGCAGTCACACGTAACTACCACTGTCTCAGGCTAAGAGCTGCCCTTGTGCCTTCCCACAGTCAGGGCCCCACATCCCCCTCCTGGCAACCTCTTATCTGTATTCTGATAATTTTCTTTTCCTAGAATTTTACTGCAAATGATTATGCAATATACATTCTCTCTTTTGCATCTGGCTTCTTTCACTTACTGGAAGATTTTTAAGATTTATCCATAGAACTGTGTGTAGCAAAATTTTCTTTTTATTGCTGACTAACTTTACTGATATGGTTATCTATTCACCTCTTGAAAAATATTTGGTTGTTTGCAATGTTGTTAGTTTTGGTTTCTGGTTTTCTTTTTATTTTAGTGTGATATTTTAAATTGGGGAGCTATTATAATGTGCCATGAACACCTATGTTCAAGTCATTTGTATAGACATATATTTTTATTTTGAGAGGGAAATACCAAGAAATGAAATTATTGGACTTCAGGTTTACCTTGGTAAGACATTGCCAAGCTCTTTTACAAAGCTGCTGGGCCTTTTTCTATTTCCACCAGCAATGTGTAAGCATTCCAGTTGTTCTGTGTCTTTGTCAACACTTGGTGTTGTCAACTTTTAATTTTTAGCCATTTCTGTCTTATCTTTTATCAAAACTTTTAAGTCTCCCAATTCACATTTGCTCTCTTTCCTATAATAAAATTTGGCTCCTAAAATTCCCCTTATCTAATGATGAAATGGACTATAGCTTTTAAAAAGAGGGTTATGAAATGATAACCTGACTCCTCACATACTTGCCATGTTTTTGATGTCTTAAAAACCTAAGCTTTCACAATAACCTTAATAGTTCTAGTGCTTTTTATCTAAGAAAGGAAATAAGGAGCTGTTCATTGCTAAGAAGTATTTCATTTAGCCTACTAAATATAAACTCTACTAAAAACCATTAGCAGGTTTTATTTGGGTAGTAGCAAAATAAAAACAAGGAACCAAAAGACGCTTAGGATTCAAATGAAATGCATTACTTTCATAATTCTCTACATGGTACATCTTATTATGCTCAGATCCATGGTTGAGTTAAAAGGTGATGATAAAGGGACCCAGGCCAGAGTTGGGTCATAGGTCAATGTAGAAATTTTGTGATTGGTCTTCCAGGGCGACGGTGGGGCAGGGGGACAAGCACATTCCCTTCAGATATGACTACACCCACACAAGCTCACCTGCATGCTGTCAGGAATGAAGGACCCGTGTTGGTGGAGAAGGGGTTTGGGTGTCAATTCAGGATCCACTTCACACCCAGGGGCTTATCTACCAAGAGCATTTCATCAACAGCAAGAGACTGGCATCGGCAGCCTTGAAGGCAGGCACAGGGCCCGAGGACCAGCAGATTAAAGCCATGGCTTCCTCAACACGCCTTCCTGCCTTTGTGCAGGGAAGTGACAGCCCTGACCAGCCAGCTGTGGTGGCCTGCGCTCCTCCTTTTCAGCACACCCAGCCACCCCAGCAAGGGGCAATCTAGCATCTGGTGGGGTCCGACTCCAGACCTGCATTTCCAGTGCTCCCCACCTTCCTCCTTTCACCGTCAACTCCTCTGACCTGTTCCTCCTGAAAGAACATCTCGGTGTTTATTACCAATATCCTTTCATATTCTCGACATTATAGATTTTCCAAAAATGATCTGCTGAACCAGGGCCGAGATTGAAGGCTATGATCTCAGTCTAAATCACCGCCCTTCATCCTTCCTGGGACCTACCTTGGAATCCTGGGGACACACACTGAAGCAGACACTGACCAGCTCATAAAGAAAGACACAAACTGCCTGATTGTTATTTCTCCAATAGATGCCCCCAAACACAATAGGAACCTCTTACCATTATAACTCTCAAACCACGGAGTCCTGTCTTCTTCCTCAAAATGCACGCTTATACCTGAAGCCACACAAACTATATGCTTTTCTTGTCTACTTTACCAATAGTAAAAATTGCATAATGCCACATAGCCATTTACTTTTGGGGAGGGGTGGTGTATTATTTCAAGAAAGGCGAGCTTCATTCTGTAATTTAAAAGTACTTCAGTGTTCTTGGCTGAAGTTAGGGCAGAGGTAGAAGAAAAATACCCTCACCTTCTCCTTTCCTTCCACTATTTTCTTATTTTATATAATCAACACAACCTAGCAGTACCAGAGTCTTTGCAGCAATTAATACTACATATTTGTCTCTGTCTTTTATAAGAGGCCCGAAAATACCTGAGAAAGAAATCCATTTTCTTAAAGCTTCACCCGCGCACAGTCCACATGGGCATTGTTTCCAGAAATGGGGGCAGGAGCCGAGATCTTGCCTCTTCCCAATGAGGCCCCTATTAATATATACCTGTGCACATTTTTATCAGAGGAACTAATAAGACGCTAGTGAGGAAGCAAAGTTAGCTATTAGACAACAATTCTCCTGCCAACAGCCATAATCTGACACAGATTGAGCTGGGCGTAGCAGTCCATTAATGGTTCACGGCTCATACAATAATGACCTGCTAACCTGACGTGGTGTTGCTCTCACATTCTGCCGTCCCCTGGGATGCTACTGTCACTGTGTTATCTATTGCCTGCTTCCCTATCAAAGGAAAAAGCAGAGCTGAAATGTATGTACGCATCGGGCTCTGTAGTTCATTGCACACCAGCCCCGCAACTGGAGGAACAATAGATTTATAAGTTTATCCTACATTAAGCCAAACATGCCTGACTGCACTGTAAATTACTAAATAATAAACCAGGTGGTGTAAGATCCTGACTTGGACAGAATATAAAAATCTATCAACCTGTAAAACACAATAACCATAAATGTGCTGTATAGCTGATGGCCCAGGTAAACCGCCCGCCACCGGGACCCAAGGTTTCAGCAAGAAAATTGCAACAAAGACAGGCTAAATTTTGAACTTGGCTCCCTTTTCTTTTGTGCTCCGTGTCAGCAGAGGAAGGATCACTGGGTTAGAACACTTGAGTGTTTGTTTTGCTTGTTCGGTTTCTTTGTTTGGAATTGGCCGCTTCCCCTGTGATGTGCCGCTGCTCCAGAGCCGTGGCCACACAGCGTGGGACTCTGTCTCCCTACACAAAGGCGCCCACTGAGCACTGCTTCACTCCCACTCCTCACCTTCAGATGAGCCGGGGCCACGCAGGCTGGCTGGAGGAAGCAGGGATGCAGAACAGACACGGCCTGCAATGATGCTCACCTTCCTCATGAGAAAAACACCTTCAAACTGGCCTGACTCAGTCAACCCCGGTCCCAGAGTCCACACTGGGTGGTCGTTGCAGAACCCGAGGACCACGGGGAGAACGGAGCTCCATCTTCCCCTGCAGTCCTCTGCAAGAGAGAGGCCATCTGAAGGATCTCAGGGAAAGAAATTAATTTGACTTCAGTGAAAGAATCCAAAATGATCCCATAAACTGCAATTCCAAAACATACAAGGCTAATTAATTCCTTTTTAGGAGATTTTTCAATCAGCAAACCAGGTTAAGTTTATATGATTTACAAACAGTGTTTACACTCATGGAGGTGCAACTAATTGCTCCGCGGTTTGACATCATTACAGGAAGATGCTGGGGGATGCGGGCTGTTTAATTAGGGGTGGTTTTAAGTTCACTTCATGATTACCATCCCGGAGCTCTCTAACACGCTTATGCTGTGTGGCCATGCTAGAACAGGATTACATTTTGCCTGCCGTCTGCCTGAATTTTGAATGAAAAATCATAATCTCCGTCCAGAGGGTTGCGATCATGAGGTTTAGATTCCTTCTGAATCGCGCTCATCTGCCCCTCAGACTTCATCTTCTCTGCTTTTGCCCATCAACTGCAAGCATTGGAAGAGCTCCTCGGAGAAGTGATGCTGGAAACCTTGATGCTTAGCGAGATGTCTGAGGAGCAGCAGGCACGGCACCAGCAATGCTCATCAATAATTTAGTTCCAAATTACAGTTCACTTTCCATTTCAGTCAATGACAATTGTTTTGCCAGTTTTAATTTTTAAGTTTCCATCCAGTTAAGTTGCTGTCTTCTGCAGTAATTGAGGCTGCTAATGGCAGGATTGTCACTTTGAAGGACTGAAATTTGGTAGGGCTGGAACTTGGGGGACAGTGTCTAGATCCCAGGATACCTGGGTTTTGAGGAGTCATCTCCAACCCAGAATGACCAGGACCTATGGTCCAGACCTCAGGCTCCATGGTCACCATTCTTAACAAACATACAACCAAGAGCCAACCCCACAGAATTTTCTAGAACCCAGGGGAATGTTCAGAAGTTCTCTCCCCTCTGTTCTAAAGACACAACTGTGTCCTAAAGCAAAGGCCCCTGGCAGGGGGCTTCCTTTTAGGCTGAGGAAAGGGTGATTTAAGCTGCAAAAGTGCAGCATTCCCACGGTTTTCATTGACTTCTGTGCACACGTCTCTAAGTTTCAGAGGAAGCACTTGCAAAACACTTTATGTTCGACTGTTGTCTCCTCTGGATTCTGGCAATTCAGTTCTGAAAGAAGAATAAATGAAATAAGTTTCCCCCAAAGCAAATGATTTTATAACGTAAGTAACACCTCAAGGGGGTACTGGGAGTTTTCACAGGGATTTCAAAATGCAGACATCAGAGGAAAAAATGTTCCGCAAACTGAAATTTGCTGGGACCCTGCAGTTAACCACTTCCCATGTGCAGCCCTCAGAGGTGAGGAGAGGGTAAAGAGCATATCTTGACACACTTCTTAGGCTTTGGCCTGACAAGATGCAAAACATACCAAGAACCTGCAGAAATAGTGGGAGCCTGCTTTGGGGACCCAATTGGTCTCTTCAAGGAATGGATTTACCTCCAAGGGAACAATTGCTGATTTTCCTATTCAAAATCAAATAACCAATACCTAGTTAATTTTTATAATTTAAGCATGACACCAAAGCATTATATATCTCTGCTAATAAACAATTGATAATTTACAGATCAGAAACTTTAAAGACCATAGGTAGGGGTGGGATTGTGGCTCAGCAGTGGAGCACTCACCTAGCACAGGCAGGACTCGGGTTCAATCCTCAGCACCACATAAATAAATAAATAAACAAATAAACAAACAAATAAATAAATAAAGGCATTGTGTTGTGTCCATCTACACCTAAAAAATAAATATTAAAAAAAGACTATAGGTAATTAATTCCCATCTTCATATTCTGTTGCTCTAACAAAATACCTGAGACCAGGTAATTTATAAAGAGGTTTATTTTGACTCATTATTCTAGAGTCTGGAAATCTAACATTAGGCAGCCACATCTGGTGAGGAGGTCTTCATGCTGCTACATAATAATGTGGGAAGCAGAAGGGCATGTAAGGAGGAGGCAAAATTCACCCCATTCTTGAGTTGAGTGGTCCAGCACCTCAAGAGCAAGCACTCGCTCTAGAATGAGCCCAGCCTCCTTGAGAAAGGCACCGACAGCCCTTAGTGACCACATCACCTCTTAGAGGGCCTGCCTCTCAAGAGCACTGCAGGGCCACGAGTCCAAGCGAGCTTCAGGGGGACAAACCATGTTGGAACCAGCAAGCTTTAAGGAGGAGTTTTGAAACCAGCCTCTTGGCAGACCTCAGAGCAGCGCCTCCCCCCTCCTGAGGCTCAGCAGCTCCACACAGTTCTCTGGAATCCTCCATGCTTCTTCTTGTCCCACGGTGCCCTCACCAGATCCTCCCTACCTGACTTCTCCATCATGTCCCTAAGAAGGATACCTGGATGTACCAATCTGAACTGAAGTTCACAGAGGAGTCGTCGACCCGCCCTGACTGTCGCAGGTGCCTCTGGTCCCAGGCCCTGGTTGTCCACTCGGAGCACTGGGCAGGTGTCTGACTCCACAGGGAGGCTGGTCACCAAGGATGCTCAGCCCACAGCACTGACTATGATCCAAGCAGAGCCACCCAGGAGAGCCGTGCCAGGTGGCCAGCACGTGTGACCAGGACCTGGTCAACACTCGGAATGCATCCTCACGTTCTCCCTGAGTGTCACCAAAGGATTCACTTTCTCTGCCTTCTGCCTCTGATTCCTGAGCTTCTGCAGAATGAACCCCAAACCTTGCTTAGCTGGATTTTCCACAGGAGAAGACAGACTCTGACACTAGGGAAGGGGGATCGCAGGTAGAAGCCAGGCATGTCTGTAAGGATGCGCGATACGTAAGCAAAGCTATGACCATGACCTCCCGACATGGAGCAGCTTCCAGCCTGGGCCGTCCTCCTACTGTGGACTCACGTACCGCAGGTGTGTCCAGAGCCTTTGCCGGTTCCCATCAGGGGCAGTGAGGCCCAGGAGCATCCTCGTGTTCTGTGATGTCAGACGCAGGATGCTGTCCAGGGAGAAGCCCCAGCAGCCAGCAAGACGCCCTGGGGAAGCGCATATTAGGAAGCTCTGGATGGCAAGGGACAGAGGACTCCACAGGACTGGTTAAACTCGGGAGACTCCTGCTCGGGCTCCGTGAATCGCAGATTTCCCAGCACGCAAGGACCCCGCAGCCATCCTCTGGCCCTTTGCCATCTGCCGCTGAGCCCTCTCCTGTCCTGTTTCACCTTGGGGACCCATTCAAGCAGCCGGAAAGGGACCTTGCTTCCCTCATCTCTTTTTCGGTCATTCAAACCCCTCCTAGGGACCCTTCAGCCTCTTATTGGCCAGAATTTTATCACGTTTTTGCCTAAACCAATCTCTAGCTCGGAAAAGTGATGATTGGCCTAGACCATCATGCATTGCAAACCTAAATTAACGATATCCATTTCATTAATTGTCTGGCATATTAAATTGAAATTTGGGTCCCCCTGTAGATCTGAACATACCACACACCTAACTACCTAAGTGTGCTCACTGTGACCCTGGACAGATGTCTTACTATCTAGCTGACCAGGGCAAGCATCCACTATCTAGTTGACTAAGTAACTGGAGAAGCCCTGGCATGGACCAACCCCACCCACCCAAAAGCCCCTGGCCACATGCAACCCAAGGGAGAGCTGGATGAATTAGGTCCCATGAGGAAGGAAGTCAGAGGGACAGTGGTCAGCAGCCGGGCAGTAAGAGTGGGCAGAAAGTGAGGAGGAGGCAGCGGGAGTGGGGAGATTCTCGCGTGAACAGAGGTGGAAGCATTCTGAACTGGGTTCTGCAGCACCCATGGCAACTGCAGGTGCCAGCCAGTTGTCCGTGGGTCCTAAGTGGGGGACATACACGTGTTTCCAGCCAAAGGTGTGCAGCCAACACGGAGGCTGTGGATTATAGGCACAGAAATGCGCGGCTGACTTAATTGAAAGGCTAGAAGCTGCACGGGCAGGGTTGTGCCTTCTGATGAAGAGCTAAGCTCGTCATAGCCAACAACACGGTGTATCTATTGATTTCCTATGACGTGCTTCATGATGCTGCTGAAACCCTCTCTGGCTTTTAACGCAGTGTGACTCAGGAGACAGACCTGTTGAGGGCTGTCATCACCAAGATGCCTCCTGTCATTGTCCTGTCTTCCTAACCTGATGCAAGAAAACTCATATTTAGTGAGGAAGGAAATTACGTGGGGTATGTATCCTTCAAATCCTTAAGGATTATTGGCTAATTAAGAACACAGTAATGTAAATTTGCCTGATATTAGGTTTTCAAGAAAAGTAAAATAACATAATTAAGTCATGAACAAAGCAGATCACTCGGGATACTCTTCACTGCAAAGGTATAGGATGCTGAATGTACAGAATGCTGATAGTGTGGGGTGCAGAAGGTAGAGCATTCTGCAGGTATGGGGTGCTGGGGTGTAGGCAGCTGGAGTCTGCGTCAGCCTGGTAGCTGAGGAAAAGGCCTACTCTGCAAGAGCCAAAGATTGCTTTATAAAAACAAGAGAGAAACTGTGTCCACTTCACTTAAATCTCTTCCTATTTCTTATGAGAAGATTTTCATTGAAAAAAATCCATTAGGTAATTAAATAAGGTTTTTTTTTGAAAAAAATATTAATTACATTAAAATAAACAAGTAAAAGATAGATAACAAACTTTCTAGAAATGGAAGTCCTAATAAAATCATAAAATAATTTTTAAATGGCATTTCCTAATTTTTTTTAACCTTTTAGCCTTTATTAAGATGCAAGTACCATTTGCTGCAAGATACACAGGTTTTGTCTGGTCTTCATTCCAGTTTTATTTTAATGTCCTAAACTTAAGATTACTTCTGGATCTAACACAAAGTAACCTACAAAAACTGGTCCAACTTTATTTCCAGCTCTCACCTTTAGAAACCATCATATAGGTTTCTAATGGCTATTATTGATTACTAAGTAGCAGCCTCCCACTCCCCACCTTACTGGGGATCAAACCTAGTGCCTCAAAGCACTCTATCACTGAGCTACATCCCCAGCCCCAGAAGATCTTGTACTTACACATATCTTCTAAAGTATGTATCAGTATGTTTTTTAAATTTTTTTTAAATTAGTTATACATGGGCACAATATCTTTATTTTGTTTATTTATTTTTATGTGGTGCTGAGGATCGAACCCAGTGCCTCACATATGTGAGGCAAGTACTCTGTCACTGAACCACAACCCCAGCCCATGTACCAGAATGTTTAAATTACTAAAAATATGTGTTATATTAACTGTTTTTAATAAGCTGTAAATGATAATATTTAGGTTTTCTAAGAGGAAAAATTATTTTATGATTTTTGCAGTTTTCCAGAAAAACTGGTCAATATTAAGCTAGTCTTAATAATAAGGTGAAGACTTAAGTTTATAGACCTCAAAATCACAGCTTTACTGTATTAAAACAGACAATACTAAACTCAGCTTCAGTGATTCTTCTCCCAAGCATATGCAAAGATGCTCTGTCGGTTTCTCATGCTCTTTGTTTGCTTAAATTTGAAAGACCTCCTCATAAGTCTGACTTCATAAAAGCCACTCATTAAGGAACGATATTTATAGGAATATACTTTAATTAATAGAAGATAATTCATGTACTATATCTAAGTGTATTATAAGATTTTTTTACTACATTGCTCAACATTTTTCATACTTTATAACATTTGATGGAGGAAGACAGGTATTGTTCAAAAAAATCTATCTTAAAACTCATAATGAGTGTTTTAAAACATACTTAAGCAAAAAGAAGTATATTCATGAGGAACTATGAAGAATGAGATTTTGATTGCAAAGGAAGTTTGAAAGTACAGTACTTTGGATTACCCCAAATGCACCAGGAACAGGATCTAAGTCATGAAGTTCACTTGTTGACCATGGGTCAGAGTTCAAGCAGTTACTATTTTAAAGTTGTACCTAGTGATCTTCCAAATTGTTTTTAAATAAAGTTCTTAAAGTGTAGCAATATATAAAACACAAGATACACTTAAATAATACTGTGGTTTATCAAAAAGACATAAGAAATTTCAATACTCATTCTTAGAATTATAAAAATCAACTTTTGGCTAAGTTATAAATCTATTTATGATGTAATTATTTGTATAACTCTAGTAATGCTATCAGTGGCTATAGATCAGAATAAGTTTTTTAAAAAACACACAAACAATTATATAGCCCCATTATTTACCTGTAGAACATGTTTGTTTATGCCTGTATTTTAGCATTTATTGAATTATTATTGTTCTAATTTGAAAAGTCACATCCATAGGATAAGTAAAACCGCCTACAAGTTGGTATAATTGTTTATTTCTCAGTTTGTGAAAATGTCCTTAATTTGTTGATGTAGTAAACAAATTTGAACTTTGATTGCTATGCAAAAAAAAAAAAAAACAGAAGAAAATCTGCTTTGCAATTAAATTTGTAGTTCAATTGCATACAGGCAACATGCTATATGTGAAAAAATTACTAACTGAATCACAAGTATTAAATACTGAAAAAATTAACAGTTTATTATAATTAATTTTATTTAACAATCTAGGAAGTTCAAAGCCATCAACAGTTCCAGTGCAATTTCAGGTGCAATTGGGAATCCCGGTGGAGCTGTTAGTGTAGCAAACCTTGTAGGTAAAATACATGCATACTTTTGATAGCACATGTGAAGGGATCTCTCTAAAACGGACCTCATTAGTTTCATTTTCAGCAAACTGACCTGGGCCTCTCACCATGGTTTTTATTGTTTCTGAGGTTAGTGCGTGTTCTCTTTTTACAATACATTCATGACCACCAGAAGACATCGACTTGACATACACGGCATCAGGGCCTTCACAGCCACCAAGGGTTTTCTCTTCTCTATCCATTATGTTCTTATAAACCCTAGAGTGGCTCCACATGGACGTTAGCAGTTTCTCGTCAGCCCCACAGCCATCGAAGCCAAGTCCAGCTTTTCTTAATTCTGACTTCCCTTTGGCTTGGGTTTGTCTGCATGAAATTACTCATAAACATGTGAAGTTTCAGCTGAGACTGTCCACTCCAAACAGCCCAGTTACCCTCAATTCTGAGCAAAGACTTGGACTTTTATTGCCCATTGCTCACGAATGTTATCCTTGTACTCAAAATCCTGAAGTCAGTTGCAAAAACCCCAGCAAATTCTGAAGGACATAGAAGAGGCTTATAATCAACTCAAAATTTTTCTGTTCCATCAAGATCATCTGTGGAACAGGAAACCAAATCTGGCATGGCCAAGAGTGGCTGGCCCATCCCTGGGGAGGCCAGAATGGGAGGCTGGCAGTCAAATTCCTACTATCTGACAGGAGAAATTCCTTTGGTGGCCACCTCTCCAGAGCTCCCAGCCAGGAGTCCAAAACCCAGATCCATTCTTCACTCTGCTCAGTGCTGTGGAGGAGACAGGATGACAGGACTGGAGCAACAGATGCACAGAGGGAGTCAACTGGGTGGAGGTGGAGGCCAGGAGCAAAGGTGCTGGAGGAGGAAGTATGAGATTAGGAGAAGGGAGGGCACTCGGCACCCGGGAAGAGGGGTGGAGTTGGTGATGGAGAAAGCAAGGCCGAGGTTCAGCTACAGGTGCCTGACACAGCTGCTTTGGCCTCTTGGGCAAAGGTCAGCAAAGGCATCACTCGGCCGTACAGAAGGACTCAAGATCCGTTTTCGTCAAAATATTGGCCACCATCACTTGGACAAGGTGGCCCTTCCCAGGGGGAAGGTGGCTAAAATAAGTCAGTGCTGAGAGGGAGATAGAATGTGAAGTGCATCTGGTGCTGACCCAATTTCTTTCTGCTTACAAGCCAAGGTGAGGACCAGAAAACGGCAAGTCCTAAGCTTCTGTGCGTGCCAGCAGAGCACTCCCTGTGTGCTGAAGTCCCGGTTCACAACCACCATCCCCCGAGTAAGTCCAGTACTGCAGGGCCCTCCTAAGACTACTAAATGACTGCCAGGTGCTACACTGGACCCAACACCTGCTTTTCCCCCAAGTCAGAGGCCATCAGTGGGCCCTGGATTGGTTCTCGTCTCTCTGAATGTGCCCCCACCATAGCCCATAATCAGGCTCCTGCAGGCGGAGTTCTGCCCAGTCACTTGATAACACGCCTTCAAAGAAGTGATGAGTCTCATCACAAGCTGTCCCCTAGCCACCGGCAATTTGTTTTTCTTGGGTACCAATGACCGTGTCCTTCTTTGTTAGGCCATGCTAAGGGTCATACTTAGGAATCCCAAAACAAAACACGGCAGGAAAAGCTCTCCAGGAGTGAACCCTAACACCTCCCAAATAAACAATGTCATGAAACATGGCAAACAGGTTTCACTAGAGTTCAGTGTGAATCTTCCCTCACTGACTTCAATGCCCTCAGATACACGCTGCAGAGCAGAATGGCGATAACCCAACGCTGCAGGGTTCTAAGCATTCAGACTGAGCATCTGTTTGTTGGATCTTTTTGAGCATAAGTTTTTCCTTAAAGGATATTTGCCACTCTGAAAAGGGGGTCACTATGTTCTTGTGACATGGAGTGGTCAGAAGAACCAAAGCCAGGAGTCATTAGGGTGACAAAATGCCCATACATCCACATCAGTTAAAAGGGGGAAATGACCAAGATCTTCCTTGTGCCGCCTCCGTGGACGCCTGACATTGGTGACAAAACTCAGGCCATAGGTCTCTCCCTCCATGAGGGGAGTCCCCATGCCACCAGCGCTAAGGTGGTGTCAGAAAGAGTTATTGAGTATAGCATATCCCCCTCACCCACTAGTGATTTCCACAAATATACCCACGGATGGTCTTTTTTATGTGCTTTCCAGAAATTACGGGGAGGCCCAGGGGGCCATTTGGGGGTTCTGTGCTTAGGGGTTTGACAGGAAATGTTAATGAGACTCACAGCCATGTTTATTCCAGGACTTATCTACTTAGAGTGGAAGGTTCCGGTTGCCTGAGCCTCGCGAACGGCCGCGGAGAGGAGAGGGGAGAGAGGAGCGGGAGGCAGCGGAGGGCACCTCCCGGCCTCTGCCAAGCCGCCTCCACGAGCACCGTTTACAGCCTCTTCTGCAGGGACTGCCTCCGTCTGCCCTCGTATTGTCAGGTTGACAAGAGGAGAAAAAAATTAACCAAAAGCCAAATCAAATAAATGTGCAACTCATAAATTCTGCAGCTAAAAATGTACCCCTGAGGGACAGCATCAGTGCACCATGGAAGGCTGCCCCTCTCCTGCCCTCGTAAAGACGAGGAGAAGGGAAGCGTCTCCGCTCCCGAGGCCCCAGCCAGGGGACCGCGCCAAGCGCCGGCTTCCTCCTGGTCTTGTTAAGGAATTTATTCCGTCGCTGGTGGCCTGAAGCTGCTCTCCTTCAGTGTGAGGTCAGCGTCTCCAGCCCCGCACCGCTGAGGATTCCAGCCTGGACCAGCCTGCGGCTGGCTGACCACTCCTCCTGTCCCCAGCCTGGGGCCGTGGGGGGTGCTCCTGCAGGGATGCTGAGTGCCGCACAGGGCTGAGGAAGAACAAGTGGAGCGCCATGGGGTGTGGCCAAGGACGCCCACGGAGCTCTCCAAGCCCAAGCAGGGCTCCCACCCAGGCCGGGAACTTCACTTCTCCTCTTCTGACTGGGGTCCCGGGCGTTTCTAGTGAACCCTACACTCTCTCCAAGATTTCAACCAGAAGCTAGCCTGTGGCCGGCCTCTGACGGAACCTGCCAGCAGCAGCAGGAGCTTCCAGGTGAAAACGTTGATCAAGCCATGGAAAGCAGCCCTCCCAAGGCGGGCAGAGCGTTAGATCTACGTGGGACATTCTTGTTTGTGTGTGGGAACATTAACCAGTGCAGCCAGGAGCCCTGACAGAGAGTGTGTCTAGGAAGACTTGGAAATAACAGGGTGCCTCATGCACCCCAGTTGTCAGGGGAAATTAAGATTCTTAATCAGCAAAACTCACAAAATGTCATCCACAGAGCTCCATCTTGTGGCAAACGGTGCTGCTCTCTGTACCCCCTCTCCCCAAAAGGGGTGAGGGGCATGGAGACCAAGGCTATCTATCCAGTGCATGCTTTGCATCTTGGGGGTTTTTTACCTGAAAGAAGAAAGAGAAAGTTGTCAAAGCAATTAAAAAACAAGAGGTAGACAATTTGCTTAATCCGCTTCTAGATGATGCATGCAAACTCAAACTTGATTAATAGATCAGAAAAAGTGCAATATGTGTATATTCGCCAAAGCCTCCTCCACACAAAGGGAGACTGGCAGAGAAAACACAACTTCTTAGTAACCTATAGAAGCAGCCATGGTCAGACAGCAGATCTTCACACGGACTTCCAAGACATACTGGGTGCATTTGCTGTCAATTATTGCTTGCAATGTTATTTCATATGAGGCATTTGTCAATTAACCTCAGTTAAAAAAAATGACACAGATAAGTAAATTTGTAAATTCTACTAACTGAAAAGAGGGAGCTTGTGCAGCATCTTTTATTCCAACTCATGTACATAAAATCACTTTCCACCAGCAAAGTATTGAACTCACAACATCCTTATTTTTAAAACAGGAATTCAAGAGTATAGCCAAAGCATCATCTGTATGCCCAACCGAGATTTCTGAATTTCACAACAGCACTTTCACAGGGCAAGTGGCGTTGCTGCTGTAATGATTTAGGTTAGATTGCCGATTCTAATAAAACTAATTCCTGAATGATGCAATAAGGAAACTGCGAAGCTGGTAACAGGTTTGAGAAACAGAGTGTGTCTTTATGTTATTAAAATAAGAACAAATGAGTCACTGTCAAAACTGTTTCTTCAGTTAGTAATTACTCACTATCAACACTCTGTTAAATCAGGATTTTCTCCTTCTGCATGGGTGATAAAAGAATTGATTGGCTGTCGCTCCCAGGTGCTGAGTGACATCTGTCCTTTTGCTGTTGAGTTTCCGCAACTGGAGGCATTTTGACCAAAATCTACTGAGTCTTTTTGGCTTCGCCCCTAGAATCCTTAGCCTGCTTTCCAGAAAACATAAGCATGCTTGTGCACGGGAGTTGTCCCTTCCAGAAAGACACCGCAGAACTGCTGTACCCTTACTTCATGTTACAAAAGAGCAGGCTGATAACTCAACAGCAGGGAAAGGTAAAAACCTGCAATGACATGGCCACTTCCCGTGTGGCAGCACACAGAACTTGTGTCACGAGGCCTTGCATCATGAGAATCAACCACAACACTCTCAACACTCTGTGCCTACCTCCAATGGTCAATTTGGCTTCTCTGTGGTGAAACACTGATTTTTTATTGCAAGCATGGGTACCACCTTTTTCTCCATCCATCACGGAGGGTGGGAATTGGTGCCACTCGACCCTTGGTAGGTATGAAGCAAAATTCAACCCAAAATGAAAAACGGTGTACTCTCACGGAAAGCCTTCTGCGGCACGGAACACAGAGAGAGCGGAAGGCGGCAGACGCATTGGAGGACCAGGGGAAGCCTCCCAAGTAGCTCCACGGAGCAGAAGGAAGCCCAGCGCAGTGGGGAGGGAGAGCCTAGGGTGCTGGTCCAGAAAGACCTGTGTGGTGGTGGGAAGATGCTCCTCAAGTCGGCGGGGACAGGCTCTCCCAGGAAATGAAAAGGAAGTGTCCGGAAAGGCTGAGAAAACACCAGCTTCTTGGAAAGAGGAACTGCAAAAGTTACTTCTGTCCCTGTGAAGAAGGCAGGAAAAGGGCTGCCAGGCAGTGGGACCTGCAGAGGGAGGGACCACAGTGGGCAGGACCCACCTCAGCAACTGCCCTGGACCTGGCCCCCATAAGAGGACAAAGCCAGAAAACAGAATTCACTGGACATGCCCATGAAACCCGGGGGGACAGCAGAGGCTCCCATCTGGGGAGATAGAACACATGGATGTTTTTGGTTGTCAAGATTTGTGATGAAGCTATTGTCTAGCTGCAGGTGACCATCCATTCAGGGCAGGCTGGGGAGAATCTCACTGTGCATCCCAGAAGGAGGCTCACAGAAGTACCATCACGCCCCGTGCTCCAGAGCTTCCCCAGATTCACAGAGGCTCCTTGGACCCTCACGGCAGCCTCGTGGGCTGAGCTGTAAAAGCCGGGACAGCAGAGGGTCAGCATGGGCAAGTGACTCACCTGCCACCAGCACTAATGTGGGTCAGTGACTGGAGCTAAACCCGTCTTTTGACTCAGTGCCACCCACCTGTGCCAACGGTCTTGTTGGAACACCAGGGGAAAGGAGGGGCACCCTGCTGGGACAAAAGCAAGAAGCCAGGACTACCAAATCTACTCGTAAAAGTGCAGGATCCTGCCAAGCACAGCGCTACTGCCTGCGATTCTGGCAACTGGGGAAGCTGAGGCAGGAGGATCACAAGTTTGACGCCAGCCTCAGCAACTTAGTGAGACCCTCAGCAATTTAGTGAGAGCCTGTCTCAAAATAAAATGGACTCGGAATATAGCTCAGTGGATAAAGCATCCCTGGTATTCCTCGATACCAAAAAAAAAAAAGGTGGGGGTGAGCAGGATGCCCAGTTAAATCTGAACCCCAAATAAGCACCAAGTGATTTTTAGTATAAGTCTACCCCATGCATTAGGGAGGATACACTTATGCCAAAGGTACTCATTATTTGTCTGAAAATCAAGTTTAACTAGGTATGTGCCATGTTATCTGGCATCCCTGGTGAAGTTGAATGCTGATCCTCCCATCTTCCTTCCAACCCAGGGGAGGAAGCCCTGGAGCAGGTGAAAACCTCCCATGACAGGCCCGTCCCGAGGCAGGCTCTGCAGGGCACTCAGTCCTCTGCCATTATCTCACCCCATCCTTCCTACAGAGCTAGGGCACGGGCTTCATTGTCCCACATCACAAACAAAGGAAACTGTAACTGAGTGAGAAGTGACTTAGGAGAGTTGGTGACAGAGCCAGGACAAGAGCCCCACGTCTGCGTCCCAGTCTCTTGGTCTCAACGGAGAAGCCATGCCCTGACTGATCTCCACCCAAGGAACTGAGCACACAGAACTCCTCTTCAAAGCCCAGCTGCAATTTCATTTCACATTTTGAATCCAACAGCATGAAAACACAAGCTGTCCAGGTGAGGTGGGCATCTTATTCTTCAGTCTTGGTGGACACTCAGTCTTCAAAGCAGCCCTATGGCAAAGGGAGCAGGCAGACTGTGGGGTCCAGGGCCCCTCCGAAGGCCCAAAACCTTATAAGAGAAAACATCTGAAAGGAAATTTTAGAACAAGGGAGGCGGATTATTCTCATTTCCATATTGCAGATCTATTAATTTAGTCTGTAATCTTTGTCCAGGTGCATAAATGGATCGAATACTCCTGCCGTCAAAGCTGCATTTCCTTAAAAGGCAAAGATAATGTGGGCTGGGTATTCTTTTCCTACACATAATTCATTTAAGTCAGAAATGTTCTCAAATGGCTTCTTTTTTTTACTGCTCTCCAAGTTTACGTGCACCATGATCCAAGAAGATATAAATTACCACTGGGAAAAGGGGGCAGGCTGCTCCCTCCCAGGGCACAAACACCAGGATTTCATTTTCCTGATACTTTTATTTTGCTGCTAATAAAATTGGGTGGTTAAACCTCCATGGTGGAGTATGAATATAACACCAGAGTTAAGCTTTAACACCAGCAAAAACTCTATTAAAATGTTGCCCCAGAGACTGTGAATTTGAATTCTGGCACTGCGGGTCCGGTTGGGCCTGAAAACTAAGGAGAGGAAGTCCCTAAGTCTTGCTGAGCAGGCCACACACAAGGATTTTTTTTTTTTCCTTTAGACTAATTTCCTTATGGAGACAAAAAAAAAAAAAAAAAAAAAAAAAAGAGGAAGAAAGGCCTCAAAATTCTAGCCTACTCCTGAGAAGAAATGAGCTGTGAAGAAGCAGAGCCCAAGCTGCCCATGTGCCTGCCCAGCAGAGGGAGGCCTGCAGGGCCGGCCAGAAAGGGAACATTCCAGGTCTACCTTCAGATGCGCCTGCTCCACAGAGCCGCTTTCAGAGGGGTGGGAGTGGCGCAGGCTGGGGAAACAAACAGCATTCACTGTCACAAGGAGCGGGTGGAGCATCTGGGTTCTAGAAACTTCTCCATCTTGGGCACATTGGCCACTGACCACCAGCCAGTCTCCTCATCCATGAGATGCAAATCACAGTTCAAGGTGATTGGGAAGGTCATGATTTCAAAAATACAAATCCAAAAAAGTTTTCCAGGCATCTTGATATGTCGGCAAGGGGGTCATTTATGAACACAAGAACACTTGTATTCTGTGTTTGTAGAACAAGTTTACTCCTCCTCCTCCTCCTCCTTTGTACTTATTCTTTTTTTTTTTTTAAGAGAGAGTGATAGAGGGAGGGAGAGAGAGAGATTTTTTTTTTAATATTTATTTTGTAGTTATCAGCAGACATAACATCTTTGTTTGTATGTGGTGCTGAGGATCGAACCCGGGCCGCACGCATGCCAGGCGAGCGCGCTACCGCTTGAGCCACATCCCCAGCCCTGTACTTATTCTTAATGCTAGAAATTCCCTTTAAAATTGGGCTGGGAATAAAAAGTCAGTTATGTATTTTAATCAGTAATAATGGTTTAAAATTTTATTTAGAAACATAACACTTGTCATATCAACAAAATGCAAGAATTCCAAGAACCAGCATGAAAAAAATTCTTTTGAATTAACTCAGTTTGCATTTTATATTGTATAACTGATAGAATAAAAATCAGTAAAATTTAGTATAACTAGTAAAAAAAAAACTTAAATGCAACAAAGGACTTGAAAACTCTTGGGTTTCTAAGAGTAAGAACAAATTAGAAGGCAGGTGACAACTGACAGCCCTGTTATCAAACTTCTAGATGGAGACGGTGCTGACAATATCCATGTTCCAGCAGGCTTGCAGAACGACTGTTCAACATACATTTTACTAACACAATCGATGAATTTAGCAAAGATGTGTTTAAGAAGAGAGTATTTGAGGATTAGGAGCAGGTTTTAGAAATGAAATGGAGGATAAGCTAACAAATCTATCAGAAATAAGATCAACAACTTAAAATTTAAACCAATCTTGAGCATATATTTGAACTTGGATATGCAGAAATGGTGCACAAGTCCCTAAGGTTCAATGATGCACTCAGAGGATCAAGAGCCCTATAGACAGTTAAATTACTCAGAAAGCCAGGGAATTTATCAAACATGAATTTCAAAGTGGATTCTGGCCTCCAGGAAAAATGGAAGTGCCCATTAATGTACATACAAAATAAATGTTGTCTGCAAGCTCTTTCTACTATTTATTTTTTGACCACAAATTGGCTGAGGGTTTTTAATTTACATAAGGTCAGACAAAGAGTCCTTTCCCTTTGATAGAAGTGTTCTGGGTCCAAGTTATGCACAACTATTTACAAATACTAAAATATTGCTGGCCTAACAGGCACAACACAAAGAAATAATTTGCACCACTTCGCATCTCTTGGTGCATTATTTAAAACCAACCCCAATTTGAGAATGTTAACATTAAATAGGTTTCACACATGGAGGAAATTTGTACAAAGCCATCATACATTATGAATGAAAATTATAACAGTTCTGCTGAAATTTGTTAAAGCAGATGCACTGAAGTAGAATGAACACCAAGTCTGCAAGGGTCCTTAGAAACATATTTAGCTCATAACCTCAATATTTATTTTATTGATCAAAAGAAATGTTAACTTCATCTACTGTTGACAGATAATTTGTCAAAAAATGTTTTAAATAACAATACTTCATAGCCAGGGTGGCTCAGGAAATTAGTCAGTGGCCTTTGGGCCACAGGCCTTGAGCCTGAGCTGCCTCCCAGGAAGGGGTTTGAGGACTGGGCCCACACCTGGGAAGGAAGGCAAGATGGCAGCCAGGCTGGGCTGGGATGCAAGTGGGCGCCCAGGGGCTCCCTTCACGTGGCGACTCCAATGCCACACTGCTTCTTGACCAGGAAGAGTTGGCATCCAGAAGAATAAGGACTCCTCTTTCTGAGATGGTCCCTTGGGTGCATCAGGCCAGAGTGGGGAAGTGCACCTCGGGGGAGGTCGGGGGACTTGGCCACCACACACTTGGTGTCCTATCAGAGAACACCCCTCTGACTGCTTGCTCTCCTCCACTCAAATCTCCCAACTCCTGGGTCTCTGACTTCCTGCTGTCCATAAACTGAGTCCTCCTATCTTACACATGGTTTTCCCTCTATCCCTGCAGCCACTACCCTACGCCTGCCTGGACAGCAAAGCCACAACCGCAGGGTCCTGACCCTCCAACCCGCATCCTTCCTATAAATGGGCCCCAGATTCACATTGCCTGCTTCTCCTGGTGACATGAGGGCTCTCCACAGGGCCTTAGGAGACTGTGCTTAGAGGACTGAGGGAGGTCACCCAGGGCCCTCCCCAGCTCCCTGTGGAACAGGCAATTGGTCACGATGCTCTCAGGTGTCCCTTCTGTCCCAAGAACCTTGGAAATTATGTTGTTCAACGCTCACTCGGCCTCCCCCAGCACAGGAATGTACCAAGACTCTTTTCGAAGATGGGAAACAAGAACCACTTACATCTATCATCCGGCAATGCAAGGGAACCATGCTGGGGGCCGCGGGAGGGCCGTTTGCCTGGACAGTGCCGCTGACCACCGCTGCCGGCTCAGCCTCAGCTGCTGCTGCAGGGCCGCACTAGGACATCCACTTTCTGTCACCTCAAGAGTTCAAAATGAGTCCCTCTGTGGGGTATGTGGCCCCAGTGGCCCTGTGGACACACAGGGACAAGCATGTCTGGCCCTCGATGCTCAAGAGTGGTCTGCTCACAAGTGCTCCCAAGGCCAACCCCAGGTGAGCGGCACATCTGTCCTCTGTGCTGCCCCAGTGGAGACTTGGCTTCACCCTCCAGCCCCAGCCCCCACCCAGGCCGCAGCATACTGTGCACAGTGCCCTGTCCTTGGCAGGTCCTCATGCGGGGCCCTCGGTTCCTCCAGGAATGTGGGGGGGTGGCCTTCTTGGGGAGCGGGATCCTGGCAGGCGGCCCTTCTCCCACCCTCCACGCACTAGGTGCTCAGGACCACCTGTGGACGATCTTGTACACTTCTCCCAGATGGACCTGCCTCCTCCTGGCTCCTTGCTGACCAAGTGCTCCACCTGGGCCAGCAGAGGCCAGCAAGTTACACATGTCTGTGGTCCAGAGCCAGCTCTTGGACATTTCCTGCCAACGTGCGCTGTTAGTCAGCTAGGGCTTCCACAGCAAACACCAGAGACGGACCTAGACCACAGTAACCGTGCCTCCATTCTGGCAGGAGCTGGGAGTCCGGGTGTGGGCCCAGCTGGATGTCTGAGGTCTCTCCTGGCTTGGAGACCACTGATCTGTGTGTCCACACCTGTTCATCCCCTTTCTTAAGAACCAGACTGGACCAGGATGCACCTGATTTTACCCTGATCACCTCTCTAGTGGCCCCACTTCCACACACAGCCGCATCCTGAGGGAGAGGGGCTGAGGACCTCAACATATTAACCCTGGGGCCAGATTCAGCCATTCCACACAAGAACTTGGCTTCCTGCTCCCAGGAGGGAGCTGCTGTCCAGCCCATTTACATTATGGGAAGTTCACCCCAAGCTGGCTTCTCACCTGGAGACAGATCTGCCCACAGAGGACAAGTGGTAATGCCTCGGCAGAGGACGTGGGGGTCCCACCGAGCACACACGGCAACCCAGGGGGCTTGTTCCCTGCACAAAGCCCTCTCACAAGCGCCCAAGTCTTTGATCCTCCAACTTGCTCGGCATGGGAGGCTGGGGAGGTATTAATCAATGAATACAGATTAATTTATGAGATGAGGAGAGGCAGAGCAAGCTGCCCAAGGTCACACAGCTAATTACAGCCCACGCCTTGCGACGAGGCGAGGCGCTCCTGCAGTACCCCTTGCTGTCCCCTGTGCAATAAGAGATGCCTGGGACACGATTCACAGCGGCTCCCTTGGCCTGCAACACGTTCATCATCTTGCCTGAGTCACGACCCGGCCTCCCCACAAGATCGTATCACAATGAAAACACCTCGCACAGGTGGTGAACTTGATTTATTAAATTTTCTCAGCTTCATGTATGCGGAAGTTCCTCCGCACAGGAAAAATCTCCTAAATATTGAAAACATATGTACGTGGGACAAAGCATGGGGGGGCACTTATTATAATCTATCGCACATGATAGATGCTTTTTTAACAAAGTCAGTATGAACTTTCCACATTAATCAAAAGTGGATGCTGTGTGATTCTGTATAATTAACCAGGAAGTCACATCATGAGTGATAAATATCAGATGGCAGAGTAAAGCCAAAGAACGTCGACCTGAGTGCTGGTGAGCAACCTGGGGTCCTGGTGGCCCACAATGCAATTATTACTCAGTTAATTGAAGGGTCAAGTTTCCCAAAGATTAGTAATTAGACTGCAGTGGCCTGCTCCTCGGAGGCTTGACAAGTGCCCAAAGTATCCCCTTTGGGCGTCCTGGACTTCTGGCTCAGAACCCCAGGCCTTTGCATTGCTCTAGTCCTTGCAGAGCCAAGACCGGAGGAGAGAACAGTGCATGCGGGAGCCAGCACCTGAGAAGTTTCTCGGAGGAAGGCACCTGACACAGCTTGACTCAGCTGATGAGGGCATCTCTGCCACATTTACATTGAGTGGCTGGCAGCTGTGTGGGTCACCACATGCAGGAGACTTGGAAACTGTGAGACAAAACATACCCTCGAAAGTCCAAATATCCATGTCCTCTGTGCCTTTTGCTTAGGTCCTCATTGGACTCCAGCAGGTTAGAACTGCCATCAGCTGCAGCAATCTCACTCCTCACCTGGTGATTAAGACCCTCCACAAACTCTCAGGAGATGCCTCCAAAGCACCTGCATCTCCCAGTGTTTGGGCTCGCCCTGGGGAGGACTTCCCAGTCCACAGCCTTCCTCCCGCTCCCTTGCTACCTGAACCCTTATCCATTCCTCAGAGCTGAGCTGATTGACCTCCTGGTTCAAAAGTCCTTTTGTTCAATCTCGAATGCCCAGCAACACCTGCCTCTCTGCGCCAGCGGCACTGGACGAATGACCGCTCCCTCCAGCTGTGCACCACAGGTGTGGGCCCGCCTTCCCTCTGCCTCTGGAGACTGGGTGCTGCTTACAGGCAAGCTGGTGTCCCTCCATTCTGCACCTGCACTCACCCAGTCCGACACTCCTAGGTGGGAGGAAATGCCAGTGAACTGGAGGTGTGGGTGGGGACCAAGAGATCCTGTGCCACCCAGAACATGTGATGGCAGATGAGCAGAGTAGCAACAGGATCACAGCAGGCAAGAGTCACAAGGAAAGGGAGAGGGGAGAGAGGCCAGTGGCAGAGGATGGGCTCCCCAAAGAGAAGCCAGAGAGAGAAGATGCCCCCTCATGAGTCAAAGGGGCTTGGGATCCTGGGAGGCCCAGAATTGGAAACGCACTGAGCTTCCCACAGTAAGAGCTGGCTACGGTGGCGCGACCCCCCCCCCCCCCAGTGAAATGCTCCAGGTTCCCATCAGAACAGAGAGCAGCGTGTGCTGTGCATCATGTGCTCTGCAGCATGGAAAACAGGCAGGGGACGGGTGGCCAGGTAAAGGTGCACACAGTGGGTTCACCAGGTCAGGATCATGGTGATTTTTTACTTTACAATTTCTACTTTTCTGTGTGCTCCAATCTTTCTGGAATGAACACACAAGGTGGGAGTAGGGGAGGGGAGAGCAATGGTGATTTTGTGTTTAGCTCTGTCTCAGCAAGAGGGAGCACTGTGAAACCCAGGGGACTGGCTGCTCTCCATGCCAGAGCACACCGCAGGCAGGACAGGGGGAAGGCCAGGGCACCAGGATGTCCAGCAGCACTGAGCTGAAACAGAGAGCCTTTCATAAGAGACAAAGAGGACACATGGCTAGACACTCCAGCCCCCCACTCCTCCCCCCCCCTTCCTGATCTCCAGCCCCAGGGTCCTTAGCCCAAAGCCTGGACCAAGTCAGGCGTCACTCAAGGAGTTGCCACCCACCTTCCCTGTCCACCTGGCTCAAGGTTACCACCTTGTTCCTACAAGGTGCAGCTACAATAGGGAGCAGAGCCACGGGCAGTTCTGCACTCACTCAGGTCTCCTCCTGAGAACTTAATGTCTCTGTCAAAATCCTGTTGGAAGCAGTGACCCAGAGGAAGGGGCTCCCCATCCCAGTGCCAGTCCCCGGTGGCCAGGCTCCTTTAGTTGCCATTCCTGTGCAAGAGCCAGCTGTGGCTATACCCTCCGCCCCCTCAGGACCTGGAAGAAGGCCTCACCCTCCAGGGGCACCTTTGCACCTCTGGATGGAGCAGCTACTTCTCAACACACTTGGAAGAGCCCTCGCGATCAGGAGAGACCAGGCTTTCCATGGGGCATGAGCCAGGGCCCCTCTCTGGCATCGCTGACCAGCATCAGATTTCAACCCCAACCACACCAGGATCAACGGCACCGAGGCGCACGGTGTTTTCCATCTTGTTTGCATTCCCTCTCCTTGTCTTTCAGGGAAAACAGTTAATGTTGTTCTCAGAGGTCAGTTTTAGATGACGGAGCACCACCAAAGTATTTAGTTTTAAAATGACACCACTGTTTAAGACCCAGGAATTTTCAGAATGTATGATTTACTGTTGTGGCACTCCATAGGACTCATTTCCTGCCTCCAGGGGAACTCGTCAAAGTGTTAAATAAACATGACGTCTGCGTCTTGCTTTCTTTCCAAAAGTGCAAGCACTGCGCGACTCTAATGGTTAAATACTGCGCCTCACACAACGGAGCCACTGTGTCACACTTGCTTCTTTCCCGTGGCTTCATTTCATGTATTAATTATTTTGTGTTCAGACAAAGACTTTAATTAGGAGTCATAAAGGGTTTCTGAAGAGTGAATAAGTAGTTCCATCCGCATTAAACTGATAATAAACAGACATTTCTAGAACAAGAAGCTGCCCGTGTGCAAGCCTTAACTAAGCCTGAATCTATTAACCACTAACTAAACTCAGACTCATAAAATATTGTTTGGGGATGTTACATGACAGTAAAAATGATTCAGATCGCCTTTAGGTCCTTAAAGAAGAAATAAATTAATTGAAGTTTGGTGGATATTAAAGGTTGAAACTGGCTTCTGAATGTGAAAAATTCAACCAATATTATCCTAAGCTCCTAACGCTGATGATTAAAAATTGTTTGGTTCTTTGAAATGACAGTACGAAAGCAAAAAAATTGAAATATAATGGCTTTTTAAGGAGAAGCAGCAAATGTGTGTGCACTTGATTACAATGAATCTGGGGGAAAAGGAAGTAGAGAAAGTTAACTGCATGTGAAGCTACGGCTCCCTCTCCACGTGGATGTGGGAGCGACATCACAGGTCACCTCCTCCTCCAGGCTCTGGGAAGGCTGCCCTCAGCCCAGGCAGAAGGCCGGGGGCTTCCCCTCCCTCCGGGTCCCGGGCCCGCTGCTTGCCCATGGCCGACCTTGTGTTCATTGAGCCCCAGCACTGACCGCTTTGCCAACCGCTAATCGAGAGTAGTCTGCTAGTGTCATAGATTCTCAGAACCAGAGAGATTCTTAAAGAGCATCCCGCCAAGGTGTCCCAGTCGGAGAGCTGTGTGACCTTAACCCTGGCCTCCTGCTGAACCAGAATTCAACCCGGGTCACCTGCTCCCTCTAGCCCGTGTACCACCGCTGCGCCATGTCCCCAAGTTCCTGTTCCCCCCAGCCCCACTCCCGGGGGAGGCTGCACTGACTGTGGTGTGGGCCTTGTAAGGCCTCAACCCTGCCTTATTGACCTGTGCCTACCCAGCACAGCACAGAGCGGGCACCAAGTGGGCATTCACTCAAAACTTGTACAGGGAGGGCAAAATAAAAGGCACCAGTGTCCTCCAGCGTCTGGTGACAGTTTTGGCTGAATACAGCCGGAAAGAGGTCCCGAAGTCCGAGTCCACCCTGAGAGCATCACCCGTGTCTCCAGGTCACCTGGCCCTGGCTTTTCTCCTGAGGAACAGATTCTTCCTTGTGACCTCGTGTCTGCTTTTTGCCCCTGACACTTGGGCCAAAATTGATTGCAGCAAATAGGGTATTCCAAAGGGCAACCTTTGGTAGGCTGGGCACTAGTGACCAATGGGCTAAGACTTCCTGGGCCCGAGCCTATGGCCACATGGGGATCCAAGTTGGTGGGGACAGCCACCCACCCCCCCAGACCTCTCATGGAAATTCCCCTAGTGCAAAGGTGAGCTGCACAGGTGAACTGGCCTGGCCTGGGGGCTGCAACAGCCAGGATCACCTGCTATAGGGCCTCCAGGGAGCCAGCTGGACCTCTGACCACAGAGTGAGGGCGGGCACTGCCGCTCAGGGTCCTCAGTCCCTAGAGCTTCCCTGCATGGCCTGTCAGAACAGCCTGTCAGTCATGTCATCCCCAATTTTGCCTTAACTCTAAGTGCTTTGAAGACTTCATTTCTGCTGCAGGAACCCCAGAAACAGGTAAGGATGGGGGGAAGACAAGAGTAGGCTGCCTCCCAACCCTCGAGCCCTCCTAAACCAGGGCCTCAGTCTCCACCAGCCAGCCCCCACCATTCTCCACACCCAGCATGGCCTCTTTCCCCTTCCAGCACCTTCCTGACGGACAAGCAGCTGTCCTACTGTGTGCCTGTCCTCCCTCATCACAGGCCACTGTCTTCTCAGAACCCAGGGCTCCTGTGGCTTTGATTCCAAGTCACCAGGATCCAGACCCACACAGAGTTCTAGAGAAGAGCATTTCCCCAGAAAGTTCTGTGCACAAAGACAGCCCTGGCTGAGCAGCAAGGGTGGCCATGGCACCTGGGCAGCTGGTGATTCAGAAGCTCAGCCAGCACGCATCTGTGCGTGGGAAGGAGGATGCTAAGTGCATTTCTGCTCCTGGAAGAGAATCCCGGTCTTCACCTCTCCCCAGAAGCATGGACTTTCAGGGAGCCTGATAGGAGCATCACACTTGCCAATCAGGCACAGGGGCCTTGTGATTGGATCACGCAATGCGAGGCCATCAGTAGAGACGCGTTCCACAGGAGGAAGAGCTCTGAACACAATCTGAGAAGCCTGGGTTCCAACCCCAGACCCGCTACGTCCTGGTGTTGTTCCTGAGACAAGGAGTTTGACCAAGCCTCGTCCTGAATGAAAAACAGGCTGTGCTGGCACCACAGCGAGGATGGGAAGAGACTCCTTTAGGAACAGCCCACCCCAAGCCTCACCGGACCCCTGTGGGCCTCCTCAATCCTCATGGTGGGCCACCTGCTTGCAGCTAGAACACAGAAGGGAGCCCCACTCCATGACTCTGAACCCATCCTGCAGAAGCAACCTCATAAACACACACAGATAACAAACGTGGATGCTCAGGACAGTGATTTGGTTGAGGTGAAAAGGGCAGAAACAACCTGAGGGGACTGAGAAGAAAAAGTCACACAGCGATCACGAGACCCACCTGTGCTGGCCAGGTAGAGTCTTGAGTCCACGCGAGCAGAGGCCGGTGTACAGACCAGTGCACACTGAGATCCGATTGGTTCAGAAAGACAGAGGGGACAGACGGAGCAGATGATGAAGCAGCTCTCGTAGACACATCATTGGGTAGAAAGTAAGCTTTGAATGTTAAATCTGTTTCACTGTATGAATATTCCAGGTAAGATTTAAAGCCAGAAGAAGACTTTCCTTCCGTCAAAGCAAATCTTGGCATCTGTCCTCAACCAAGAGAGAGAACAGATCCAACATGGGAAATTTAATGGTGATAAACCACAGTAGGGGTGAGGGGGCGAGAGAAGGAGAGCATGAGAACAGACAAAACCCAGGGCAGGACGCCTACTCTAGGAGCTGGACAGTCACACACCGATGTCCTTGTAAATGTGAGCCATTCGGGCTGTAGCTAAGACCCAAGGACACCTGGCACACATGAGCAGCAAAGAACCAAGTGGGGCACACACATATCTGGAAACTAGAAACAAAGACCAAAAACTAGTGAGTAGAATACGATGGTGGACGTGTTCAGAGGAGATGGCCGCCAAACCCCTGCACCATGGATTCGTCTCCAGTTGGGTGAAAATGTCTGTGGGCCCCGAGAACCAGGGTAAAGCCACATGTGGTTCCACTTTCATGGGCAAATCTAAAGCCAGGTGGTTCTGGAAAGCGCTCCCACAGCCCTTGCCCTCCTGTGGTTTCTCCGGATGCTTCGGATGTTTTCCTAAAATGAAATTGCAAACATGAACCTCTTGTATGCAAGCAAACTTTCATACCAAGTATGCCAATTACAGGCTTGTCATTTTCCCTCCGTAAGCCCCAATGTTTAGCCATAAAAAATGTGCTTATGATACAAGTTTTTGAGCTCAAAAGAACCAATTTGGGGAGGGGGGGGGGATTTGCAAATGCCTTCTGAGCTCTCTTAGGGGAAAACAATCAGATACAAATCAGACAATACTGGTTTTGATCATGATTCAGTGATTTTTCTGTCCTCAAATAATTTCTTAAATTATTTTTAAAAAATCTTACATTGTAAGATAATCTTTGTAAAGTTACGGGTAGAGAGTTTTAAGAGAGAGAGAGAAAGGAGTGAATGGGGTGGGGAGCCAGGATGTGATAAAATAAAGCAAATAGAAGACACAGGAAGTGGCTTCACACTGCTTGGGAATGGGTCCCTACATGCAGAATGAAAAGCCCACCCCTCCAAGCCATGCACAGTCCCCACCACCTGGGCACAGCAGCACTGGCAAACAATAAATAGGCTTTGAACCCAAACTCAAGCTCGTCTGCTGTTAGGAGTTCCAGCCATGTTCTTCACACTGCTCAATAGAGGCTTTCTGTGTGGCTTAATACAGCCATCCCTCCTCCTAACAGTCATACACTCTAACTTTGACATATTGGAAGATACAAGATCTATAGGGAAATGTAGAATCAAGAGCCATAAGACACTGGGTTACAGTTCATGAGAATTTGCAATTTAAGTATATGATGACGGAAACAGAGATGGAGATGCATTGGGAAACGTGTCTTTCAGCTGCTACATCTACAAGTAGGTTAATTAAGTCACCGACGTGCTGCAGAGAAGTGTAAAACACAGCAACGGAGTGAACCCTGCCCAGGGTTATGCAATTTATAACCCACGCCATCCTCAGAGGAGCCGCACGCCTGCCCAGCTCGAGAAGACACAGCTCTAAGGAGCCCAGCTGCAGAGGAGGGACAGGGTAACCCAAACCCTTCCTGCCACACCACTGGGGTCATAGACTGGGCGCTGTCCTTCAAGAGCCTCGCTAGGGAGGAAGGGGAGAGGCCATGGGGCCAGGGCTGCAGGCTGACCCTGCGCAGCAGCTTTCCAAGCCAAGTTCACCCTGCTCAGGAGCGTGGAGAACAGGCTGCACCTCCAGGAGAAGGAAGGCGCCTGGACTCCAGGCTGTGTTGCCCCTCCAAGTCCTGAGCCTTTCCCTCAATAGATGGAGGACCCCCAGCTTCCATCCAGAAACAGGCCAGCACTCAGGCCCCACACTCAATGCACACCTCTAACAGCACCAGAACTGCAGCCTGGCCACCCTCCCATTTCCTGTTTTGAATTAAACACACAGCAGAGCTTGGGTCCTCACCCACCTGATGCACCTGGGACAGCCAATGTGCCTCTGCAGTTGCTGACCAGAGTCGTGCACCTGCCCTCGGGAGGCATCTGAAATAGCCCGGGAAGGTGCTCTTCCCAGCCCTCCCCAATCTGGTCTGCCCAATCCTTACTCCCAAGGAGTCTCCATGAGCCAAGAACAACCAGAGCAGAGCCCCCCAGTGTCCTCATATCCTAAGAGGGAGGAGCAGGGTTAAACTGTAAAATTGCCAAAACCCAGTGATCCTCCACGGAGATGAGAAACAGTGGGATTACTCTTCTGATGGATCACCTGCTGCAACACAGCCCATCCTGTCCAGGACGCTGGTGGGCCCTAAATGCCAGCAGCTACACGTGCCATGAGAAGGTGCCTACCCCTTTCAACCAAATGTGCCTAAGACAGATGTCAGTGTGAGGCCCCATCCCCTTCTTCCTGACCCTTCTCCCTGCCCCCTCCTCCACCACCCACCTGCCCTGTACCCTCTGTCCTCCTTCTCCTTGAGCAAACAAAACCCCTTGCTTAGTGGCAACAGCCCCAACTCAGAGCCAACTTGGCCAGCCCAACCACTTGCAGGTACATGGGGCAAGTCACTGAGCTGCTCCAACCTGCGTCTTCCCACCTGCAGGATCAGGCTGACGCTGCACACTTATGGGACTCTGCAGGATTGAGGCACAGAAAGGTGCTCAGCAAGGAGCCGTGTAGGACACACCAGAGCCGAACAGGTTCAGTATGAAAGCACTCGGCAATCTCTTTGTTCAAGGACCAGCTCTTGAGAGTAGGAAACGTGAAAATTCATCAAGCTTTCTTCCAGATGCCAAGACAGGCTGGAAATGCCCCCACGCCAAGACGTCCATGTCCTGATCCCTGGAACTGTGACTGTGACCTGCTATGTCAAAATTAACTTTGCAGGTATGATTAAGTTAAAGATCTTTAAATAGATTATCCCAGGTCATCTGGATGGCACAGTCACAAGTGTCCTTTACAGAGATGGAGGTAGATTTGACCTAGAAAAGAAGGCTCATGGGAAAGATCCTTCCCTGGAGCCTGCAGAGGGAGCACCACCCACCAACACCTCGATTCTGGAGGAGTTCCGGCTTCCAGAACTGTGGGGAAGCCACCCACTAGCAATCACAGGCACTCACACCGACAGCCCCCTCACGCGTCACACCTCCCAGAGGAGAAAACAGAGCCTGACTCTGGACCACTGAGATGAAAACCTTTTGCTTTTGTGAGTTTTTTGTTTGTTTGTTTGTTTTTAATGTGTTAGTACAAAACCACCACTACAGCCTCCCTGTGTCCACCTGGGATTTCAGAACAATGCAGGTGTATCTAAGTCTCCAGGGTTCATTGAGGAGATGACCACAATTTATTGTCCAAGTGAGGGCAATGTGGAGAACCAACAAGAGGCCCAGAAGTAACCACCCTAGGAGCCTACCTGCCCCAACCACTAGGGGGCACTCCTCAGACTCCACACCCACAAACCACCTGGCTCAGTCAGCCTGGGGCTAACAGTCTGTGGCTGCAACTGGCTCCCTGACCACACTTTGACTGCAAGGCAGCAGGCACGCCCACTGTGTGGTGCAGGGTACACTGTGGGTATATTTGGTAAACGAGCAAAACATTGTCAAATAAGAAAACCAAAGAGTGTGAACTCATAAGGCCAGGGAGCCGGCACTGCAGGGAGCTTCCACGTGTAGGCACAGCATGCCTTCTCCTAGAGCCATGCAGACACAAACGCAGGGGGTGCAGACGTTATCAGGAACACACAACGGAAGTCACCAAAAGCAAGCATTTTTTCTTATAGAAAAAACAACTTGAATATCACAGCCCCCCTGAAAGATGAAGCCAACAGGATGAAGCAAATGCTGGGCCCCCCTGAGTGGCCCTGCGCCGCCATGGCAAGGAGACAAGTTACGCAGTATTTGACTCTCACAGCGACATGGCCAGGCCCCCACAGCAGACAGGAGAGGAGCAGAGGGACACACAGGTGAGCAGGAAGCCGCGGCTGCCTGGGGCGGGAGCAGGAGCTGAATTCCTGTGAAAAGGCAGCGCGGGCTGGAGCCAAGACCCCGTGGGGAAGGCCGGAATGGGGGCGCGCCCCTCCATCCACCCCAGAGGAGCTGGAAGAGCCCCAGGTCAACTCCCATACCTCGTGGCCTGGTGACCCCATCAGCAATGCGCCCAAGGCCAGGGCAGAGCAAAGCTCCAGTTCCACAGTAGCCACTCGGGCTGTGCCCAGGCCCTGGCCAGACACCAGAGAGGGAGGAAAGGAGAGAAGACAGAAGGCAAATGCAAGCCACAGAGCCACACAGCCTCCCGCCCCAAAGGCCACGCACCACAGTCCCAAAACAAAGCTCAGACACAGGACAGGATGAACATGCCTGTGTGGACTCCCTCCAGCCACCACGCAGCCTGTGGCACCCTACCACACTTGTAGAAGTGCTGAGGATACATGCGTCCACTCCATCAGCAATGACAAGCCCACACGAAATAAGAAGACAGACCCTCAGAACAGCCTAGAAAAGAAAGACGTTGTCACCGAAAGCATTTTAAATGCACAAGACTGGAGGAACTCCAGTGAGAATGTCGTCCACAGCAAAAAGTAAGAGAGAATGAAGACCTGAAATCACGCCAAGCTCAAAGGGCGGCGGCGAGTGTTTAAGGTATGAGATGATACACGGGCGGTAGGTGGAGAGCTCTGAGATGCAGCAAACTGGAATTCTTCATGCTGAAAAGGAGACAAGTAATATCAGAAAATTTAAAGTAAATACTGACTAAAACTTTATAGAATTGAGAAAGACAAAGGTTCTCAGATTATAATAATAATCCACCAGAATAAATTAAAATATCTGTGCCTATATATCTTAGAAAAAATATAGAACATCAAAAATAAAGAAACACCCTCAAAAGCTTCCAGAAAAAATAAATGTTTGCCTATAAAGGAATGATAATTATAATGCCAAAAAATCTATCACAACCAGAGATTCCACAAGGCAAAGAAGTTATGTCTTCAAAGTGGTGGGGGTGAGTTAACAGTAACCTTAAACAAAATTTCAAGCCAGTCAAACTATTAGTCATGAGTAAAAACAAAAGTAAGAAAATTTCAGGCATAAAGATTCAGTGAATATACAACCTACATGTCCTCAGTTAAAAAATAAAAACTGTGACAGCATGCATTTCAAGGAGGAAAAATGTAAATGCAAAGGAATTTAAAGTGAAGGAAAGCAAAATTGAGCACCCAAACTGATAAAACATATAACAGTAAAGTTAACTATCAATTTATAAAATGACAGCCTTTTATGTTAAAAATAGTGATAAAACAAACTCTAAAAACAATACACAAGATAAAGGCTTGTTCCTCAGATGCTAAAGTCCTTATGGTGGTCAGAAGAAAGGAAATCAGAATACTGAACAATTCTAGCCTTTCTGAGAAAAATTTTAGTTAAATATTTTTAAAAATTTAAGAATTATTATTAAAAGAATAGAAATAATGTATATCTTCCAAAGTAGAAGAAAAATATATAATAATAAAGCATTTTGTTAATTTTCAAGGCAATGAAAATAAGGCAAAGAAAGAGGGGAGATAGAAAGGGAAAATAAATGGTCAGTAAAAAAAGAAATTGATATTAACAATAAAATAAGGTAGTACATATATGAAGAAATATGTTCATTAATCACAATAAATGTTAATGGGTTAAATTTATATATCAAAGCTTATGTTATATGATTGGATTTGAAGAGTTTTAAGAACTCTAGATATATGTGACTTCTAAGGATCATAAATAAGATGAAACCATGCAAAAAAATTGAAATAAATAACAAGACATAACATGTATATTTTATCCGAAAGAAAAACATATGCTAGCTATATAATATAGAAAAAATAGCATTTAAAGTAAAATATTAATATCCATAAATAATAACACCCTATCAACAAAAAAATCATCAAAAAGACAAGATTTATAGCTTCAAAATCTGACATCAAGCTCAAACTGGCAGTATCACATGGATATGTTTTTTTAAATTCTCAATCATATTTGTAGACTAATGATAATATTTATAAATTAGTTTTTAAACTGTAAATAATAAGCAATTTCCTTACCTTGATAAAGGACACTTATTCAAAACCTATAACATCCACTACATTTAAGCTAATACTTCTAAAGTTCTGTTTTAAATCAAGGACATGAATGCCTGCTATTGCTATATATTTTAAATATTGCTTTAGAGGCACTAGCCAATGCAACAAGTAAAGAAAAATAAATCAATGTCTTAGAAATAGCAAAATAAGACATGATGTATCTGTTTATAAATTCAAGAAAATTAATGGACAAATATTAGAAAAACTTTAGCATGGTAATTAGCTATGAAATTGTGATAGGCAGAATAACAGTCCCCAAAGATGTCCACATCCTAATTCCCAGAACCCTTGAGTACACACATTTACATGGCAAAGGGACTTTAAGACTCTGATTAAGGTAAAGGATCTCAAGATGCAGAGAACATCCTGTATCATCTAAGGTGAGCCCAATCTAACTCATGCCCTCTTAAAGTATAGCTATGATAAGGGAAGAAGGTTGAAGAGATGCAATGTCACTGACCTTGAAGATGGAGAAAATTGGCATGATCCAAAGAATGTGAGTGGCCTCTAGAGAGTGGAGAAAATGAAGTGACAGATTCTCCCAGAGCCTCTTAAAAGGAATAGGATTCTTCCAGTATCTTCACCTTAGTCCACTGAAGCTGTGCCATTCTTCTGACCTAAAAAACCACAAGAAAAATAACTCAAGTTTTTTAAATACACAAGTTAACAATAAATTTTTACAGCAGCAATAAAAAAGAACACACAAATCAACAAGAAATAATAATCTCCAGCACCTCACATTCAATTACACAATATCAATGCTAAAATTCCCATTCACAGTAGCAACAAATATAAAGGTTTCTTGGAAATAAACCTAAAAAGTATTTGTATGAGAACTCTTCTAAGATATGTTCCTAAAAGATATGAAATATTTCCAAAGACTATAAAGCAAGACCTCAATAAATGACACAATGTATCATGGACATAATTCAGAACACATCATGTCATACCTATGTCAAACCTGCCAAAATTAGTTCATAAAGTCAATGTAATCACAGTCATAATACCAACAGCATTTTCATAAAATTTTAAAAGTTTATCTTGAAATTCAAGTGAAATAGCATGGGGTCAAGAATAGTTGAGAGAATGCTGAGATAAATACACAACTGAGGGGGGTCTCATATTGAGTCTATCAAAAGTCATATTAGATAAGGAGTGAAATCTCACCATGCGGAGCCAATGACACAGAACAGAAGCCCCAAAATAACAAAAACAGTATACTTCCACGTCTATAAAGTTGAAAGAAAGACAAAGCTGAGGACTACATTGAGGGCTAGTGTTGGGGCTCAGTGGTGGAGCACCTGCTTAGCATGTGGAAGGCTCTGGGTTTGATCCTCAGCACCACCTATAAATAAATTTTAAAAAATCAAGGTCTATCAACAACTAAAAAAAATTTAAAGAAATAGAGAAATTTAATTTTTTAAAAAAGACTGCATTGTGTAAGGATGTGCAGAAAACAGCAGATAACCCAGATGCCAGTTATTATAAAGTTTTTGAGGGGAGAGAAAGGGATGTGATCTAGAAGGGCCACAGGGTTTCCTAAGGTACCAGATGTGTACTATGCAGCAAAGCTGGTGGCTTAGTACTTTGCTTTCCTATTATATATAATTATACTTAATATTGTGTATGTCCCTCCTCTGTACAAACTTTACAGTAAAATATTTTAATGGCGACCATAAAATGATAGCCTATTAAAAAATGAAGCTGTGACCATTGATTATTGATAAGAAAAGAATAAAATTAGACACTGCTAACTTTGTACACTCAAATGCCTCACAGATGGATTTAAGATCTAAATTTGGAAACTAAATCTTATCATTTTACATTAACATTTAGTAGGAGTGTTTAGGCTTTTATGTCACAGAAAAGATTCTCAAACCACATAAAGTTCATAGTATATTAAGTTTGAGATGAATGATTTTGGTAATACTGGGGTTGGGGCTGGAGCTCAATAGTAGGACCCAGGATTAGCATGGGTGAGACTCTAGGTTCAACCCCAGCACCAAAATTTAAAAAAAATGAATAAATCGAATAATGTTGCTGTTAAACATCCACATATCAAAAGACAGTGAAATTAAGCAGAAGAACAAGCCATAGACTGGGGAAAGTATATATAATATGCATAAGAAATAAATTATCATACTCAGATATACATGTTCTATTTATTTAAAAAAAACTTTAATTAAAAAAAGACATACCAGTAGAACATCGACCAGGATCATGAGGGCAGTCTGCAGAAGTGGAATCTAAATGGCCAATAAACACAGACAAGATGCTGCAACTCAGAGTGGCTACAGCAGAGAAAACTAGAACACGGCTCCCAACCCACAGCCGTCCAAGTGGCAGACACTTTAAATTCAACTTACAACTGTCAGTCGAGTACCCGGGAGGAAGGAGAAGGATCTCCATGCCGTTAGTAAGAACACACGAAGAGATTTGCTTTTGGAGTGGCCTGGGACCATCTAACGGAGCTGACAGCATCTGACCACACAACTCAGCAAATGCGGTTTTTTTCGTGGAAACTCCTGCTCACGTGTACACGAGTGTGAATGAGAGATGTTCAGGAACATTCAAGAGCCTATCATTGGTTACAGGATGAAGTGGAAAACAAGCCAATTGTCTGTCAAAAGCAGAATGGACAGATTGTATCAGCCATACAGCAACACAGAGCAGATGAACTAAATTAACTAGCATTACACACACAACCTCAAAAATACAATATGGAATGAAACCACCAAAACACAGACAACACACACAGACACGTTTTCCAATCTTCCAACCACCATGGACGATGTCACTGAAACATAAACAGATCCTAAGGTGTGAAATACGCACAGAAATGTGAACACTAAGGGACTTAGCATTCCCACAAAGCTAAGACAGGTAAAGATGGCGAGTGCGTGGGGACTTGCCCATTGGTCTCTGTTCTTCCTGGAATGCTTGAAACAGTCCCACTTTGAAAAAGTGTACTTCCCTAGAGAGAGCCAAAGGCTCCCTGGAGAGGTTTGTCTGTAGGAGCCTCTGCCACTGCCCACACCCAACCCCTGGAAGTCACCCAACTCCTGGGACCCACAGAGACACAACCTGCCACTGAGCACCTGACCTGTATGGCTTCATAAGACACCAGATCACCCAATGCCACAGCCAGGGTGAACAAGAAGGCAGGATGACACAAATTTTTCCTCTAAAAACAGAAGGAAATGTTGATGTTTATGAAAAAGTCCAAACGTAATGAGTGTTTATAGGTCACAAGCTGCCAAAGCGTTCTGATTAATAACAGAGTGGGACAAGGAAACCTGGTAACCTTTTATGATAAATTACAGGCTGCATGTCAGTGGTCTGGGTCGCGGCTGGCTGCCGCAGGTAGTCATTGCTGGCCCCCTCCTTTGGAAGGACATGGTATCGAGATCAGCAGGCTCTTAGAGCTGTGGAAGGAGGTCAGGGATCAGGTGAGTGTAGGAGCTGCGAAACTCTGGGGTCTGCTCTGGGTTGCTATGGGCTGGAGTGGTAGACAGATTTGCGGGAGGCTCATCTGAGATAAAAACACAGCCATGAGACAAGACCTGCCACTGAACCACTTTAGCCTTATGGGATAAAATTCCACGGCAGGCACCCTTTCCTCTCTGCATCCGACTGTCTTCTGCACAGACAGCCCACACCCAACCAGGGCAAAGACTGGGAAATAAATGGGCTGCTGTTGATATGCATGTCTTAACCCCTGTGAACATTAATGAGAGTTTTGTGTATGTATTGATTGCTAAAGAGGCCTAAAGTTTAAGGCATTAATTCTGAATTCCAAGATGTTTGTCAATTCCTCCTAGACCTCCGTCCCCATCCGCACCTGGTATTTCAACTCCTCTTCTCTGCATATTTTAAAAAAAGAAATTTAGGGGCTTATCTAATCTGATCTTATGTCTCAGAAGCCCACGTCATTTAATGGGTACGTCGATATACATCCATATTTAGGCTGAGATGAATGGGCACAGCCGAGCATTTACCTTGGCAGCAGGGCTGGGTATCAATCATGAAGATGACTCTCACAGACGTATCAGCCATTTGGCATCCTGGTCCCCCACCCCCACCTGATATGGTTGAAGACACTTCCAATATATCAATAATGATCTGTGTCCAAAAACTTCTCGGGGGATTCCTTGAGCTAGGAGGGAGATATATTTACTGAAGCCCATATTGTAGTCTAGCTCCCTATGCTTCCTGGACCCCAGAGGTGAGCTCCCAAGCTCTCTGAAATATGGATGAATTTAGCTCACATCCTGAGACGTCGCTGGCTGCAGTGGCTCTCCGGTGGAGACAGAACCCAGGTGCTGGGGAGCCCGCATCCGAGGAGCTGCCCTCCACGGCTCTGGTTTCCGGCCACACTGTAAAGAAGCTCGCTGGAGCCACTGCCCCTTTCCATAGCACCCGCCTGCAGAGCCCCACTCCCACTCCTAGCGGGCTGTGGTCACCGCTTTCCAGGGTCACAGCTACCTTCCCTTTCAGATGCCTCCCAGCATCCTGCAGATGCTGTCTGCAGGGCTTGGATCAGTCCCTCAAGGCTGATGTGCACCCCACAGAAGCCCTATGCCCCCTGACAGCCCCTGCTGCCAGGTGACCTCGGGGATCCAGGAACCCACTCAAAGGCTCTATTTCCTTATCTCCCAAATGAGGTCCCCTAATCTCCCACCTTTGGGCCCCAGGAGAAAGAGAGCAGAACTGGTGAGATGGGAGAAGGCCGTGGGAGTGGTGTGGTGACAGTCCCAAGCACAGCGGCTACTCGGGCCAGGCTCAATTTCCCTTCTAGTATCATCACAGATACTAGAAGGGGAAGTGGAAACCAAAAGGATGGGTCAGGGTTAAGGCAAAGGTGGTGTGCTGAGGGACGATCTGCCCCCAGGAGGCACCCTGGACAGAGCACGTCAGCAGAGCACAGCCATGGCTCCGAGCTTCCCATGGCAACACGCACAGAAACTTCAGTATGCTTCCAGTGAAAGCAAACAAAATGAATGAAAAATTACCTAATGTCTGGAATTCAAATTTCCCTAACCCTGCGGGGAATCATGGCGCTCTCTGCAGACTGAGAGATGTGAAGATGAAGCAAGTCACAGAAATACAAGGACCAGCAGAGCCACATCATCAGGCTGCATGTCCTCAGGGTGGCCACCTGACCTCAGGGAGGGGCGTGGACCTGGGCAGTGGGTGGCCATGCTGCCTCCCTCAGGAGAGGACCCAAAGAGCTCCCAGGGAGGTGGCTCTCCTGCACACTCGGGGACTGGATGAAGAATCAGGCAGAGCTATACTTATATTTGTGGGTGTTGGAGAAGGAAAGAAGTTTAGTCTCCTACTGAGGAAAATATCTGAACTTAATTACTTGTAGCCCAATTAATATCAGAATAGAAGCTCCAGTTCTCTGAGGACGACACCATCATCCATCAAGGGGACACAGTGTGTCCTCCCACCCCATGCCCAGCAAAAAAGACCTGAAGAAAATTTAGCTCACATCTTAAAGGAATTTTACCCCTGAGCACATCTTAAAAAGGGAAACGTACGTGCCTAGGAAGATCGCTCACTCACTCTCCTCAGGAAGCGCAGGACCAGGGTTAGAGGGAGGGAGGCCACCTGAAAAGGCCACAGTCTCCTTGGGAGAAATGGCCACATCCAGCCCTCTGCACATGGCATGTGACCCGGAGCTAAGAATGGCTTTTCCGTTAAATGACTGAAGAGTCTGAACACGACAATATTCTGTGACTCCTCAAAATGCCGTGAGGTTAAAGTTCCAGCACCCAGGAGGAGCCAAGCACAGACACAGGTGCCTGTGGGCCACAGCCACTCTCCCCACATGAGGCAGAGCCTGCAGAGAGGGACGGAACATGCACTGTGGATGAGGCCCTTCACTGAAGAGACTGTCTCCTGGAAAAGAGAACTGCAGCCCTAAGCAGCTCAGGCCCAGGCCCCGCAGCAGGTGCACACATGTCTGCAGAGGCAGGAAAGGCGTTCTGGGGTCTTTAGGGACAGATGCTGGGCAGGAAGGAGGGTGCAGAGGGAGGCAAGGAGCCCTGATGAGACACCTTCACAGCTGGCCACATCACACAGCCTGTGTGGGGGAAAGAATGCTTCTTGCGCACTTGTTAAATTCCTTAAGCATGGGCCAAACTCTGGGTGAGGGACAAGTTTTCAACATATTAAAGTGAAATCTCTAAACTGTCCATCGGGATGTGCTAGACTTCCTGGCTATAAAGGCCTCCTACCAACATCATTACCTTTCCTTCCTGTGCCATTAATCTGCTAGATTCCTCTTTTAATGAATCTGCAAAAAAACAACCCAGAACCACAGAGGCTCCCTCCTCCTCTTCCAGCTCACCCCCACTCGGAGGACTCCTGAAGCCGTCTGCCTGCTGCCCTTGCTCCCCAGCCTGCTGCGCCCACAGCCTGGGTCTGCCTGCTCTCACCTCCCTGCCCAAGTCCACTATGACTCCTCAGTTCTTGGGTCCCGATGAGCATCACAAAGCCATGCTCCTGGGTGACCTCAGGCAGCTTCTGCCCCTCTAACCTCTCCTTCCCCCAGCTCTATCGTGGTCTGGTTTTCTTCCCACATCTCTGGCTGTTTTTCTGACACAACCTGGGCCCTCATCGTTCTCCTTCTTGTAGGGAAGCGCCTCAAGATCCATTCTGTTCCCGTCTGTTCTCTCTCCCTGGTTCACCTCCGCCCTACCTTTGGCTTCAAGTTCCAGAGGCCTCACTGGGTCTCCTATGGAGAAGCTGGAGCAGGAGAAAGGCTTTCTCCTTGTTCATAAAACACAGCCTTTCTCAAGGTTCCCCCTGAAAGTCTTCAATAATCCCCTTCATGGAGGTAAACACCCTTCACTTCCATCATTGGTCTCCCTGTCCTTTCCCGTCGGCCACCGATCGTCTTCCCTTGGCAGCTGACAAAGGCTGCCATAGCAGATGCTCATCCCACACCTCCAGACTCCAGAGAGCCTCTTGATGATGAAGTGGTTGGTGCTTAATCAGAAAACATAGCAATATACATACCCAAACCTAAATGGGCCTCGCAAAAGGGAGACTGACAACTGCACCTTGTCTCTTAAACCTCCAGATACTTTTGTAAAGTAAAAAGCAATTCTGACAACATTTAAGATCACGGTGACAAGCATCTTCTGATTTCAGGAGTTCCAGCTGTGGGATCCAGGGCAGTGTCTTAACACCTCTGAGCTTTAGGTTCTTGAGGTACCAGTGGGGACAAGGACAGCTCCCGCTAGGAGTTGCTGAAGAACCAAATCACATATCTCATTTCAAGTGCTAAGGGCAGCGTGTAGCACGTGATAATAAGCACTGAATAAATGATAGTGAAAACTCTCCAGGAAAATTAAGATAAAGAAGCAGCCCGAGAGGAAAGGGGGAAACAGCACAGGCACCGCCCTGTGCAGACAAGGACAGCAGTTTCATAAAATGCTGGAAAGGCCAAAAGGCTTTCTTAACTCCCACTAAGTAGCAATGGCTCACCCCACCTTTACGCTGACCCAGCAGTAAAACGGGAGACAGACTCATGCGTTATAACCCGACCAAACGATATCAGACTAGGTAGTTGTTTAAGGGGACGCACGGCTTAACCTATGGTAAATCTCAATCTGCTTAATGACTTGTATGATAACAAGCTCCCACCATAAATAACCGTTCCCAGGAAAGGGGGCAGCCTCTTGTCCATCACTGCCATCCACACCGATAACTCACAGCACAAACGGGATGCACGGCATCACCAGCCAGCAGTTATCAGACACACATATGTGCCTTGCATGGCTCTGGACGCCTACCAAGCCGGCCTCAGACTGGGTCCCACTGACGCCGGGGAAATTCCCATTCATAGGCCAGTCCAGCCTCCTACCCCACAAACACGCCAAGCTGCCCACATCTGCCCACGGCAGGGCCTACAGAAAAGCCACCGTCCCCACCCTGCTCACCCAGTATTGGAGGACAGGGGCGGGAACACAGAAGTGCGGACCCCTGCGGCGCCAGTAAATTTAAGCATAAATCTTCGCAGGAGGCATGACAGACAGGCCCCTGTGACAGCTATGCAATTACTGTTGATGGCCGACCTTCCAACGAGGTTCCTTTGAATTATAGGAATCTTATTAGACGCCTCTGACCTCTTGAATTTGCGAGGCAGAAATCGCCTGAAAATCCAATACCCTTATTTATGCTAGCTCTGCAGAAAAGGGGACAGACAGACAGGAACTCCCGTGTCTGTGCTCTAGAACCTACCACCACTCCTACCAGGCAGGCTGTTCACACCAAAACCGGCTGGGCACACAAAGCCAGCAGCCCTAAGGTCCCTGGAGGGGGCTCTCCGGAGAAATTTCTGGCCCTCCAACTCCAGCCAAGAAGATAGGCAAAAGAGTAAATCAGAGGAGGTGACTTGCCCAAAGCCCCCCCCCCCAAGGCTTTAGGAAGGGAGGGGCGGGGCTTGTACCTGGGGGCTTATCCCAGAGGGCGGGGCCAGATGTAGACGGGGCTGAATCCTAAGCCACGGGGGAAGGGGTGGAGCCAAGGCTCTGGGCGTGGCCAACAGAAGAAGCGGTGCTAGTGGAAAGAGCAGGTCCTTACAATTCCCAGAAAGCTGGGCACAGGGGCGGGGCTGAGGAATGAAAGGAGGAGCAGGCAGCTGGGTCCTCCCTTTATTATGAACTGGGAATCTTTTTTTTTTTTTAAAGAAAAAATGATTTAAAAATGTAAAAGCCTGGAAGGTCACCAGGCCACCTGGTGCCAGGTGTCATAAGGGCTTCCTTCGGCTTTCCTTTTCTGGAGAAGGCCAGAGCTGATCCTTTCAGATTCCAGGAACTGAGGGCTCCCGCCTGCGAGGACACGGGCATCCCGGGAACTCGGCAGTTTCCTTCGTGTAAGCTGCTTAGGTTCAAGGGTGTTTGACTAGCACAGCTTACTGGGAACTGCATTTTCTCTGGGGTGCACGGCAAGCTCTACATCAAAGCCTGATTGAGCAGAAAATATGTGCTAATGTTCACAGCAGTACTCTATTATAGTATAAGTGTGCTTGTAAATATTCACTACATGTTATTACGCCATTTGAACCAAGAATATTGGAAGGTGAGAGGTCGCCCTAATGCTCTCTCCGGAGGCAGCAGTTTTGAATATAACCAAATGGGATAATGGTCAGGAATACCCAGAGGGGGCAATGTAACCGTCGTAAAGGATTGTGCTGTGAGTTTTAAGTTTTCAGGACAACAGAGATGCCTACGAGATGGCTCATAAGCAGTCATTATTAATGGAATGACAAGGCTAATGTTAAGCAGAATGTCTTTGCGACAATAAATCTTGTCCCTGTGCCATTAGTACTCCTTACAACTGCAAATAGCAGTTAGGTTGTAACCTAACATGGCAGAATTTTATCCTCTCAATCTCTAATGTATTTTATAATGCTGTTAAAGTCAGGAATCGCAACTGTTTAAGCTCAGTTAATCTAGGAGAAGTTTAAACACGAATTTTAAATGCAAAAAAAACTGCTTTGATATTAGTTTTTCTTAATTAAATTGGAGATCTTTATAAGAAGCAGATCTTTTTACACATGCATCATCAGCCTGTAGTAGATGAACACTGTTGAATTTTAAATGCAGAACTTTTAATTTGAGCTCAATTTTTACTATCTGTTAGAAGTCATTTTTTAAAACGGAAGAAAGAAAAGAGGTACCTTCCTGGGTGGGCCAGGTTGCACATCTGTTTGTTTAAACTTCAGACCTGCACTGTGTTCAAGCTCTTATTGGGTGATGGTTAATTTTTGTAAAATACTTGTTTGTATGAATTTCCAATAGAGTTTCTTTTTGAAACTGTGTCACCTTGTCCTATCTTTTGACTTTCCTTAAATATAACAGAATATTTTGAAGATGAAAATTATACATCCCCTTCTTTTACATTGTACTAAATGACCACAAGAACACTGAGGCTGAACACACCCAGATGTGAATAGCAGCTGCTGAACAGGGTCCACCCAACAACCCTCCAGGGGTAATGACCAGAAGAGGACCAACCCACAGATTGCCGAGTATGAACCATGAGGTGTACGGATGGATGCTCCCTGTAGGCTACTGTGGCCGCCCATCCCACCCCAGAATCTGCACTGAAGGCCTGAGGGCCTGACCCAGCCAGGGCAGCCCATGTGAAGCCACCTACTGCCAGCTGCATAGCTGGTCACAGGACAACCTGGGACACCCGGCCAGGCCCGGCAGCTGATCACATTTATGCTCCTGTGTGAACTCCATCACTGTGAACTGAAGGACAGACTGGTCTCCTCAATGCTGCACAGCCAGCCCTGACTCTTCCTTCAGTATGACGATGTCTCCAGCGGTGGTCAAATGTGTCCTCTTAGAACTTCCTGTGCAGCAAGACAAGCATGTTGCTGAAGCTGGAAGCTCCTGGAAGATTTCCTGTAGCTCCTTTAGGGGAATCCATTTCCGGGGTCAATTTCAGTCCCTCCTTGCTATATGCGTCGGCACTTGCCATCTTCATCAAATAATTTCCATCATTTGTGTCTTTTCATAGTTCACATATTTGCCCTCACATACATTATTATTCCATTCTGTTCCTCTGGCTGCATAAAATCTTCCCGTCTCCAGATGAGGAAACTGAGGCAGGGACCAGAGTGACTGGGAACTGGTCCACCAAGGTGGCTAGCAGGAGTCCAGGCTCCAACCTGGTCCTCCCAGTCTTCATTTGGCTCCAGCCTCTGGCTCAGTTGCTTCTTATTGTGTGTGACATGAGATGCCACTGATTGCAAAATCACTTTTAGGTACCTGTAACAATACTGTACATCACGTTGATCAAATGGCACATCTTCACTGCTACAATTCTCAATTCAGAAATAAGTCTATAAGCACAGGCATTTCTTGACTTACAATGGAATGATTTCCCTACAAACCCATCATAAGTTAAAAATATCCTAACTCAAAAAAGCATTTAACACCCCTAGCCCCCAAAACGTAGCTCAGACTCACCCACCTTAGACATGCTCAGAGTACTCTCTGTAGCCTGGAGCTGGGCAAGGGCATCTAACCAGAGCCCTATTTTATAATAAAGTGCTCAATAGTTCTTGTCATTTATTCACTATTGTACTCAAAGTTTAAAACAGAAGGATCATGTGAGTTCACCTTTATACCATCATGAAGTCAAAACATTATGGTCAAACCATTCTGAGGCAGGACTGCCTGTGTCTTCTATTCCTCCAGAGGTAAACTCTCTAAGATCTCATGACTCTTCTATCAAACAACTGTTTCCATCTAGAAACTTGCAGCTGGAAGGAGCCTTAGGATTTTCATGGAGATGAGAAAAGTACAATTCAATGGGAAAGAGCTGATGTTAGCTCACAGGGGTTGAGGTCCAAGTACCTACAGGATCTCACATGGTCTGGTTTTTTCATGTTCATTCACTCCCAACCTGTTCTTCTCTTTTCTGCAAGAGTCACAGTAGGATGAGGTGGTGCTGAGTGTGCTGTTCAGGAGAGGCCTCCACATGGGTTCATAGGAAAGAGCAAGCCACAGAACACCCATGATATGTCCCATGCCACATACATGCACATGCATGCACACTTCTAAATGCACATATACATATGCTCACACATGCACAACTAGCCTCTGATATACACACACATACAGGCCCATGCATTCGTGAGTGCATACACATATATATATACACATGCTCACACTTACACAGCCCCCCCAGTGCACACATCCACATGTGTACACACATGCAATGTTCTGGGTGTGTGTATAACTGCACACAAAGGCACAGCATCAAGAAAGTCACACTGGTAGCATCTGTGTGCCCTCAAAGACGGACTCTGCAATGAGAGGTGCAGGAAGGGTTCCAGGGGATTTGACTTGTTCTAACTGTTGGAAGTTTTTAAGTTTGCAAGACCTCTTTTAAATTCTTAGAAGAATGTGTCTCTTTTCATAGTGCAGTTGCTGAAAAGACAGAGAAGGGGCCTGGCTGGGCCTGAGTACATGAAACGTGCCCCCAAGAATCCTACAGCCCTTGGATCTTTCCCTGGAAGGTGGCATTTTCAAGTAACCTTGGAGCTTCATGCTGCGCTGACCTAACTCCGGGGCTGTGGGGCTGGAAGGAGAGAGCTCTCCCTCGGTTTTCAAAGGTTTCAGCCCTGCCCCACACAGTGGGCATCACGGCAGGGCTGGGGGCCCCTCTGCCCAGGCTATGGCTCTGCGGGCAGCCAGCTGGGCCTGCACTCCCAGGAGTCACCAGGGAGCCTGCTCCTCGCCAACAGCAGCTGGACCTGCGAGGCTGCCCAGGCAGGCTCTGCCCAGCTGGGATGGGGACTGCACACCACCACCCAGAGGGATGTCCTTTAATTGAAGATTTATGTTTAATTGAAGAATCACCTGTTTTATGTGAGATCAGAGAGCAGGCTCCCCTCAGATTTGTAATGGGGACAAGAAGTATATCATTACGTGTTTACTTTGTGAGGGAAGGAAGTTTCATATTTAATTCATATGAGGGTTCCTTGGCGAGGAAAGAAAGCTTTCTAGAAGCCAGGCCCACATGGATATTGAAAACACTAGCATCTTGATTGAAGAGGTTTCTGCTTTGATGGCTTGTGTCCTTCTAAACTGGGCACTCAATGGAAGAGAATTAGAAAGGCCACATTGTCACCAAATTGTTTAAGAATTGCTATGAGCTTGAAACCAACTTAGAAACCAATGCAATTAGAAAATAGATGTGCAGAAATATGATTAATGGTTAATTACTTTATTATATAAATAGTACATATAGGTGCATAAGACAAACATACACATACATAAACAGGGCACAGCTCTACTCCTTGAACTAGCAGAAATTTGTAATAGTGCCATCCAGAAGGAAGGTGCAAGCAGGGAAGGAATCTCAGCTTGTGGGTGCTGCCAGGGCAGGGTAAACTAGGGCGGCACACTTGTAAGACTATCTGGCAGTGAGGAGCTCCAGTCTTAAAATATTCAAGCCCTTTGACCTCATAATTTTGTTCTGGGAATCTAACCAAAGAAAATTATCTAAATATATAAAAAGCTTTATAAAGATATTCACAGAAGTGTTATTTGTAATAAAAATTTAAAAACAACCCAAATGTCAAAAGATAAAAGAATGTCTAAGCAAATTATAGTTGTTACATCTGATGGAATATTATGCAATCCTTAAAGACTCTCTTTATATAGACTATAACATTTTTTCAAATGTAATATGATGTAAGGGAAAATAAAACCAAGTTCTATGATCTGATTGTTTATGACTAAAAAACAAACCAAGGGGGAAAACAGTCTGAAAGAAAATATGCTAATATTTTAATCAAATTTGGGAAGAATGGAAGATTTTAATGCCTTGTTTAGGTTTGAGAGATTCCTCATGCCTTGGTATTGCATTTTAAATAAACCTATAAACATGATAATCTATTCTAATCATGTTTTTCTACCTTTAAAAAATAGCAAACAACAACCACAACAACAAAAAAAAAAAGGCTGGTCATAGCTGCTGCGGTCTGGGTTAACCCCTCCTACTGGTCAGGAGATGGAGCCCAGAGGCTCTGCACAGCTCTGCGCCACAGCCCCGTCAGGGAGCAGCGCCTCTCTGGGATTTGTGGCGCCAGGTTTGTTGATTGTGGCAATTCCCATTACTAACTAACCCTAGAGGGATACCATTTTCTAACTAGGAGCATGTCCTGGGGTAAACCTCCGCTTCTCCCTTCGCTCATAAACATGCCTGGGAAGCTGACCAGCCAAGACAGGTCTTGGGGCGCAACAAGCGCCCGACACCCCTGCGCTTTGCGCACACCTCGCAGAGGCGCTTTCCGTGACTCCTTTTGAGAAGAAATAACTTGCTTTTTAAAAACTCTGCACTTGCCACTAGTAGGGGCTAATGGATGTGTTCCATGAAATAAATCGGGCTCCGCGGTCTGCAGAGCACGTCTCCCTTGCAGACTCCCTGGAAAAGCAAGCGCAGCTTTAGGGCGGCGCAGAGCATAGTAGAAGCTCTTGCCGACCTGGGCGAGGACCCATCCACAGTGCAGTTGGTCACTTCCAATCCACGCAGGAAAAAAGGCCAGGGAATTGGGCCATGCCGCATCCTGCAGACGCCAGGAGCCCTGACTTAGGGCCCATTTCTCTGCACACAGCCCCATCCTTTTGGGGGGAGCCAAAGTCTAAGGTCGGAGGCTGTGAACTCCACCGGCCACTCAACTGACTCCAGACAAGCACCAAGGTCTTGCTCTGCCGTTTCCCCATGCAGCAGCTGATGACGATGTATGCACCCTTTACTTCTCCACCTTGGTTGCTTTTTTAAAGCTTAACACATGAGAATAATTCTACTAGACCCTATCAACTCAGCCTAAATCACTTGCTGGTATAAAGATAAATTGGAAATACTAATGCTTAGTGAATACATTACTCTATACTTCTTTTACTTAGTGAAACATTTAATTAGTATTTACTAGAAAATTACTATCAATTACTAAAAATGACTACAAATTACTAGCAAAATGGATAAATTTTCTCTCTACCACTAAAATAAATTCAATTACTAACTTTAAGTAATTGCGGGTAATTTATTTCTCAGAGGGCAGGGAGCTATAGACAAACTGGAAGGAGATGATTAAGATGCTCAGAGTGGCTGATTTATGAGGGAAACTTAAATAGCGAAATCTGGGTGGCTGAGCAGAGCAAGTAGAAACACATACCACAAGACATCCACAAATAGCTGCCCAGAGCAAGAGTCTCCCTGTGGCCTAGCACAGGCCGGGGAGGCTGCGGTCCCGAGGAGATCAATTTAATCAGGAGCTTTCTGTTAAAATACTTAGAGGATTTCTTGATGGTGAAAGCTGAGATCCAAATATGGACTCCCAAAGGAAGTGGTCACCACTCCAATCTTAGGACTCAAGAAGAGCCAATTATGTGCAGAATGATTCCAGAGGCTTTGCTGAGAAGGGAAGGGGAAGAGCCAGGAGCCAAGTCTCCTGTGTGTCATACTTCCTCAAAGTCTCTGTCCCAAGCCTAACATAGGGGATGTCAGCTCCTTCAGCTGCCAGCAGGTGGGTGATTGGTCCCTACTTGGTCATTGCTGCTGTGGGACTGCCACATGCATCCCCAGGAGTGGCAGAGGCACTAGGAGGCTGGAGGGGCCATCCTTAAAGCAACATGTCCCGCATACCTGGTGTACCCCACACCTTCTTTGCCTCCCAAGAAGTACCCAGCTGAAGTGCTGTAGATCCCTGTTCTTATTTACAAAACTGACATGAAAAGGCATATTAATGACCACTGAATATCACTTGCCACTGAAGCAGAAAGTCAATGGGAAAAGACTTGCATTCCCCAGTCCTGGGTGGAGTGAGACATTATGGTGGATTTGGAGTCAAAAGGCACTGTTGGGTTCAAATCCATTTATATTTCTCCAGAATTCTCAGTCTCCTCCCTTGTAAAATAAAAACTAAAATAGCTGTTTCAGATAAACAGACTGGGGCTCAGCCATTCAGTGGAATACTAGTCAGTGATAAAAGGAAATGAGACACGCATGGAAAGCCACTAGGCAGCCGGGATGCATGTTGCTGGAGGAAGAAACCCAACCTGAGAAGCTCCTGCAGGATCCCAACTGCAGCCTTCTACAGGCGACAAACCACAGGTACAGCAGAGACCAGTGTGGGCAGGGCAGAGGGAGGGATGGCCAGGTTCTCAAGGCAGTGAGTTATTGGGCACAATCCTGTAATGATGCTGTGCAGTTGTCCAGACCCACGTGATGATGCATGAGAGTGGCCTTAAGTAACTGTGGACATTGGTGAATATCCATCTGTCAGCCCTGGCCCCCCTGTGGGGACCAGCACACCACCCCACGGCAAGACGGTAATGGCAGGGAGAACCAGATGAGGGACCAAGGACACATATGAGAACTCTGTACTTTCCACTCAGTGTTCTGGAAACCAAAACCCACCTTAAAAATAAACTCTACAAAGCTAATAGCTGCTTCGCAGAGTTGCTGTGAGGACTGGATGGGGCAGCGACCCGATTCAAGGCCAGCATGGACCAGGAGCAGTCCGACATCAGTGATAGATGATGGACGTGGGCTTCCCACTGATGTTCAGGTCACGCCCAGTGGGATTTCCACAGCTGTCCTCACTCCCTCAGGGGTCTGCCTGGTGACAGTCTGTCCAGCAGCCAATAAGAATGGACAGCGACTGGAACAGATGTCCCCAGAGCCTGTGTGCAGGTGAGGTGAATGCAGAGACTCGCGGGGAGGCCGGGGTGGTGGTGGCCAAAGCAGCGTCCTGTGAGGAAGCTTGGCTGGAAGACAGTGCCCTGAACCACTGGCAGATCCCACAGCCAGTCGCCATCTCCAAGGTGTTTCATGCTTCTGGAAGTTCAGCCAGTTTTTCTTCAGGGGTGCCTCGCAGGGGGACACTTTGGTTTGTGAGCAGCTCCTCCTAATGCCTTCTGCCTCCTGTTCACACCGGTTTAGCCATTCAATCATAATGTCACTGTGTCCCCGAGGAGGACACTGCTGCCAGGCCCCTTGTGCGTGGGAAGCTCCTTCAAGCATTGAAACCACACGTCGGAGGAATCTCTGTCCCCTTCACAATTTTGGTGGTGCAAGATGACAGTAATGTATTCCTGAGAGCCACATTTACCATCCTGAGTGGGGCAGTCAAGGACAGGGACAGCAGTCTGCATTTCTGGGGCAGGAAAGAGAGGTGCCATTATATTCAGCGTGCCGGGTACTGCCAGGCTGTGCACACAGGTACCAAGCACACAGGTCACATGGAGACACAGCGTTGGGGGCATCCCAGAGGTGGCTTTGGAACAGACCAAGAACATCGTTTAATAATACGAAATGGCATTTTTGTTCATTTGTCTGAGATTCATGCCCACAGCAGGGACAGTAGAGTGCATTCTTTTGCCAAGTGAAGGAGCAGCCCCTCTCTATGGAGCCTGAGAGACTCATACAGACTCGGTGGCCGAATGCATAGCGGTGCTTTGGGCAGAATTGAGTCCCCATGGTAAAGGGAGCTTCTGTAACTCCAATGAAGACATCCTAAGGTTTTGTACTGTGTCACACAATATCAATTCAATATTGGTGCTTCTGAAAAATGCTTACCACCATCTGGAAAAATCAGCCCCGACTGATTGCATGTAACTTGCAAAGGCATTTAGATTGGCTGAGGCCAGCCTTAAAACAGGCTGACAGGCACCCTCTGCTGAGGGTTTAGTCTTGACTTACGCTGCAATCACATTCTGCAATAGAAATGAAAATGATCAGGTGCCAACACTCGTTGGCGCTCAGGCTGACAATATTAGCCATATAGAATTCACCTAGAACAAGATAATGGAAAAACCCACAGCACTGAATTGCAGAATATAGTCAGCCTCTAAGTGGCTGGCATTGTCTTTGGGCAGACTGAGGAGGACCCTGTGCAAGGGACTCTGGGCAGAGGGGACAGGCCAGGGCCCCTGTGGCCTCACCTCACCAACTTCTGAGTGCAATCCCTATTGTCTGTGAAGGAGGAGCCCAGGAACCCCATCTCTCACAGGACAGCTGGCAGCTCCATTCCTGGAATCAGCCATCAGGGTGGTGCGGGGTGGACCTGCTCAGCCTGGGCCAGCATGGAACAGACCTGAAATACCTGGGCCCCTCCTTCTTGCAAACAGAGTAAGGAATCCACTGTGCCCACCCACCAGGACCTGGGGAGGAGTGGGCTGGGATAGCCTGGAATAGACTGAGCCCCCAGAACCCCTACAGTTTTAAGGCCTCTCCCCCATTGTCATTAGAACCTCTGGGCTCCTTTCCAGAAAGGCCACCTCTGTCCTTTCCAGTTCTGCAGAGGGTCAAAGGCATGACCTTCTTTGTCAACTCCTTCCATCCCAGGTTGGACAGAAAAAACAGAGACGTTATTTAAATTTTAAATCCATATTTAAAATATGAATCATTTTTATTGCATGTCACAGGATTTTATTTTTATATTAAGTATCTAGCACATATTTTTACACACACGTGCGTGCACCCACACACACACACACACACACACACACATACACACTTACTCAATAATGTGAAACTCAAACTGTCCTGTATTCTTCTTTGCTGAATCTGGCCAGCTCCCTATCCTGGAGCTTACATCTCCGCAGTCATCCAAGTGGGTTAAATGGACCTTCCTGAACCTTCTCATTTCCTGGGGTTGGACCTCTTGGGCACAGCCTCCATGGCTGCTGAATCCGCCACATGTCGTGCTCTCCAACCCTGGACACTCCCTCACAGGGAAGGGCCACCCCACTCCTTTGGTCAAACGCTCCAACCTCCTCTTGCAGGTGCCACTGTGGTCACAGCCTGAGACCTTTCTCAGGTGACTTGCCACACAAGTCACCAGAAACAGGTCAGGCCTTGGCTTTCAGTCACCCAGCAGGCACCTACTGTGTGCTGTACCCACCGCCTACTAGGGAGGGGCCAGGTTGACGTGCATGAAGCTCCACACTCCAGTGGGTGGTTTCACCCCAGGTTCACAAGTCCTCACAGAAACTCTTTGGTCAGATATGTTTGGGAATTAAAATTGTCTGGATTTTATAAAAATAATGTGGTACACATACACTGTATTAAATAAATCATACTCATATGACATTGTATATTAGATTTAATAAATACCCCCACACATTGCATAAATTCCCCATGGGGGGGCTGGGGCTGGGGCTCAGTGGTAGAGCGATTGCCTGGCATGTGCGAGCACTGGGTTCGATTCTCGCACCACATAGACATAAATAAAATAGAAGTCCATCAACAATTTAAAAATTGTTTTTTCGAATTCTCCATGGGCTACAGGGCAGCAACAAGCCCAGGGTGGAAGCAGGGCAAGGCAGGGGCAGCACTTGGGGTGAAGATTTAAAGAGCCCTCAGGTCCCTGGGCCTCACTGGCTACACCATAGAACTGGCCCTGAGCACACACCTGAGTACCCCTGCAGCCACATAGAAACTCTGACAAAGATAGACTCACAAAGACCCTAGAGTCTCATGTCAGTGCTGTCAGTTTAGGTCACCCACGAGTGTGAGGGCCCAGCTGTGTGGATTTGGGTTTGGGGATCAGGGATGTGGTGGGGGCAGGTGCTGTGGCTCCCTGGGCCAGGGAGCAAACCCTTCTGTGGCTAGCCAGCTCTTACCCCCCTCTCCCACCAGAGCGAGAAGGAGCACTGACCCCTTGCACTCAACTCTTCAGGAGGCTCATAGGTGGGAAACAAGACCCACGGCCATGCTTAGGTGGCTGAGGGTTAGTGAGGGGCTTGCATTCTGGGACTCTGGGAAAGAGGCCCAAAGAGGGAGAAGCCAGCTGCACTGTGACCCAAAACACATTGAGGATGACATGGAACCACAGCTCCATGGAATGTAGAGACTGGCTGGCCCTCCTCCTAGAGTGGAGGGATCTGCTGGTCCCTACCTCAGGACCAATGCAGCTGGAGACCCTGCAGGTCACTATGAGTCTCCACTTACCTTGTCCACCACCTGGTACAAGGTCCCAGACCACGCCTGGCATCCAGACCTGTCACGGTGCCGGGGACTGTGTGCTCTGATGAACCTCAGCAGTCTTCAGCGCTGACTCTGGAAGGAGCGAGGAGAGAGCCTTGCATTTACATGCTGCACCTCCCCCTGCAAATCCCTCCGCATGCAGAGTTAGTCCAAATGAACTGGTAGACAAATAGAACGACATAATTGCTTTGATGTGCCAACATATCTGAGTGTCAGGCTTGCGAACACATCCTCAGCAGGCTGAAAGAGGTGTGCTAAAAGCGTAATTACTTCAAGTCAATAGCGTATGTTCTTTTTTAAAGAAACAACTCTCGCCTGTGAAAAAATGTATCTACAACTGTGCCTTCCAATGCAGGAGCACCGCTGGTCTCATGTGGTTGGTGCTAAATGTTCATGTTAGTAGCTCAAAATAAATCCATCCTAAAGTTTAGTTCCTCAGTTGCATTGGAAACCTTCAAGGGCTCAGAAGCAGGAGGTTTCTGGTGGCTACTTACTGGACAGGGCAAACACAGAACACTCCTTATCTGAGCAGAAGGTTCTGTCGGGCAGCACTGACCACAGACCCAAAAGCACAGGTTCTGTTTCTCCTTTGTTTCCCAGAGGGCAAGCGGGACCCAGGCCCAGCTACAGCTGGTACTGAAGCCAGCAGCTTTCCAGAGGCCTGAGGGCCTAAGCCCAGCTATGGACTGCTCAGGCCTGTTGACCAGCAGCCCTGGAGACAGGGAAGAAGGCTGGCCTAGGAAGAGGAAAAGGTGGGGGTTTTGGCCTGACTGGCTAACCAGTTCAAGTCCTCTAACTCACCAACAAGCTCCTGGTGGCTGAATCTTAAAGACAAGCCAGTCCTTGGACATCTCCGAGCGTCAGAGACTTTGAACGGTCTTCCTTGACAAAACTTCCTCCCTGATTCTGGGATCCACCTTCCATGAACCCTTTGGCTCTGTTCTTGGCAGAAGCTTCTTTTCACATGAATTCCCTCCTCAGGGCTCCAGCCAGACCCCACACCCACCCTGAGCTCACTTGTGTAGGCTGGTGAATCCTAAACTGGACTTCTCCTTGTATCTCTGGGCCCAGTGACCCCTGAACACCTCTCCTTAACCATTAGGCTCAGGCCCAGCATGACCTCCCGGGACCCTCATCTCCACCACCACACCCATCCAAGGCCACTTCCTTCCCACATTGCATGACTGTTCTTGTAGCCAGAACCCCATAGTCCCCACTGAACCATCCTGCACCCAACCCCACACACGAGCCAGCGTCTCTACCTACTGTATACCACACACGGCCCTTGCTGCACTGCGGACTGCAGGTACTGCCCTCTCTCCCAGCTTCCCATGTTTCTCCACCCCCACAGCGGCTGCCCTGACCCAGATTCGACATTCTCCTCCACCTGGCTCATCCCGTGCCTGCTCTTGCCCTAGCAAACCCACGCCACCAAGTCTCCCAGGCGCACCTCTCTTCTGGTCATTCTCCTCCACAGAGTCAGCCTGCAGCTCCCTGGCTGCTCTCAGGATGAGATCCCAGAGCCTGAGCATGACCCAGGAGCCTCCTAGGGTCACGTCTCTCTGGTCAGGATCTGTAGGCTTTTTCTCGAACAGAACCACATTGCAAACACGTTGGGCTCCACCAGCCACGCTGCTGCTGCTGCTGCAGCCCAACTCTGGGATCAGAGAGAAAGCAGCCACAGGTGGTGTACAAACAAGCAGGCCAGCTCTGTTCAATAAAACTTGATTTACAGAAACAAGTCTTACTCCATGTACATAAAACAGCTGAATGTCCTAATCAGGAAGGAAGAAGACTGCACCCGTTTGTGTTCCTGGACATGCAATGCAAAAGAAAAAGTGACCTGCAGCCTTTAAGACCTGTGTGGACATTGCCCACAATACCTTGGGAGCTGTATTAGCTTCCTAACGCTGCTATAACAAGTTATTAAAAATGGAGAGGAGAGGGGGCTTCAAGCCATAGACATTTATTCTCTTACACTTCTGAAGGCTGTCATCCAAATCCAGGGTATTAGTAGGGTCATGCTCCCTCCAAAGTCTCAAGAGGAGGCCCTGTCCCATCCCTCCCCTCTTTAGATACCCTTGGTGCTCCTCGGCTGGCTTAGCCTGACCCTGGTTATCTGTCTTCATGGGGCCATCTTCCCTCTGTACTGTCTGTGTCCTAATCTCCTCTTCTTGTAAGGACACGGATCCTATGCATATGACCCCATCTTAGCCTGATTACATCCACAAAGACCGTCTTTCCAAAAGGACCATGCTCACAGGTACAGGGGTAAGGACTTCAACGTGACCTTTGTGGGAAACTCTTCAGCCCAACACAGGAGCCAACCCAGGGTCAAGGAGCCTGGAGGTGAGTGCAGTCACCAAGGCAAGAGGCCAGAGCAGGCTAAGGGCTGGGGATGGGGCCAAGGACATGACAGCAGGAGGCCTTTGCTGAACCTACAAGAGCAGAGGAATCCCGGCCACCACAAGGCCACCTGCACAGGTGCTGGGAAGCCCAGGCAGCAGATGCATTCTGTCAAGGGGCTCCTTGTGAAGTGAAAGAAGACCCCACGCAGGGTGGTGGAGGAGGGGGCTTATATTATGGTCTGTCTTCTGCTCCACTGTGGGGAGTGGCCAGACTGGGCCTTTCTCCTAGACTCACCAGCATGGTCTGCCCCACTGGCCAACCATCAAGTGGTCTGCTAGCAACTTACCGTCTGGGCACCTTTTATTCAAATCTGTGTTTTATTATTTATTTAATAAACATATTGTCTTAATAAAAAGACTCTGAAGTCTGGATAAGAAAAAAATGCTAAAAGGTAACCATGATGAGCACTCTGTACACGTCTCTCTAGACTTAGTGTGCAGAGACATATTGATAAGGGCTTTAGATAGTGAGTCCCACTCTTCAACTTTTGTCACTTGCTTTTCTACCAGGGTATTGTGTCCATCCCTGTATTAATATGTGAACATATATAGGTAGACACACATTTAAATGACAAAGCGTGTATGGTGCACATATACATTCATACATGTGTGCATTTACAGTGCCTACTAGTGTTTCACAGTGTAGCTGCCCTAATTTAATGAGCCAATCTGCTACTCTCAGGTATTGATTTTGACCAAGCATTCTTTTACTTTACATATTAATCTTGTTGATTTTAAGTTGCTGGATCATAATGGTATTGCAATTTCAGTCTTTTGTTATATATTTGTGAACTTTCCTAAAGTTAAACATCTTATTCAATGCCACTAGTTTTATCTCAAATCTGGGAGATACTGCCAATGAAGAGAAGATTCTAGGCCCACGGAGCTCATGGGAGTACCCCCAAGCACATCACCCCTCCTGTAGGAAGGGAGGCTCTGGGCAAACGTACAGTGCTTTCGGACAAAATTTTGTTTGCTTGGGTTTTTTTTTCCCACTAAATGTTAAATTAACATGAGGGAGTTTTTAAAAATGAGGACTTGTTAAGTAAGTACATTATGCAAAGTCAATTTAGTTCTATAAGAGAAAAGAAGCAGAAAACTAACTTTCTGATTATATTGTACTATATATGATACATAATTGTCAGAAACCAGTTGAAATTTTAAAACCTTGCCTCCTATGTGTCCTGATATTCTTGTATTTGTTCTTGTAATTGTTCAACAAATACTTACCAACAACTGCAAGACGAGATCAGGCTTGCCGAAGAGAGGCCCGTGTTTTCACATGTGGCAATGAACCAAAGGAGCAGGGGTGGATTGGGGAACCCAAAAGGGGTGTCAGCACTGCACAGAGGCCAGGGATCCCACAGACTTGGGGTCAGGGCACACAGGTGAGAGCTGACATCACAGGACGCAGAGATCCCAAGTGAGGGTGTGAAGAAGATAGCCAGAAACCACACCCCGGGGCACAAGGAGGTAAGGAAGGTGCTGCCCAGAGTCACAGGCAGCACGAGTTTGATGTGTCATGTTGGCAAAGGTTGAAAGGTTGCCGAGTATCCAGTGCTGGTAAAGCTTTGGGGACCCAGGAGCGCGGACTACTGATGGCCTGACTCCATCTGCAAGCTGTGCTGGGGGCTGTCTCACAACAGCTAAGAGGATGGTAGGAGGGGTCACCTCTGGTGGTGCAATCCCATGTTGGCAGCAGACAGACTAACAAAACCCATGTGTCTGTGACATGTGTGGAAATCAGTGTCAGCACTATCGATGACAGTGCCAAATAACGCGCCATCTTATGTCTGCTCCTATCATGGGACGTTCTGCAGCTGCGGACAAGGAGGGGGGCACTTCCGAGAGTGGGAACACAGCAAGAAAGCTCACAGAGTCCCCTTTTTTACAAGGAGAAGACATACACCTGGACACACGTGCACACGCGGGTTGGCTGGGAGAGGTCTGCGGGTCACACGGACGTCGCAGTGGGACAGGAAGGTGGGTGCAGGCAATGGGCCTGTGCCTCTGTGTCACACAGTTGAGTGTTTCAGAGAGAGCTCATTTGACTTTTAAAGGTAAAAACAGTCTCTGGGACAGGAGAGGACTGGGGCTCCCCTGCCCGGCCAAGGGAACTTTCCAGGAGAACATTGGGGACTCAGATAGTTCAGGCGCCACTAGCTGGCAGCAGATGAGAGTCAGAGCCTGGGCTCTGTCACATGGCTGCTTTCAGTGGCCAAGACACAAAAGTGCTCTCTTCGCCATGGGCAGGGCCCTCAAAGACTCTGCGATCAGAAGTCCCAGACCTGGGCTGGGGATGTGGCTCAAGCGGTAGCGCGCTCGCCTGGCATGCGTGCAGCCCGGGTTCGATCCTCAGCACCACATACCAACAAAGATGTTGTGTCCGCCGAGAACTAAAAAATAAATATTAAGAAATTCTCTCTCTCTCTCTCTCTCTCTCTCTCTCTCTCTCTCTCTCTCTCTCACTCTCTCTTAAAAAAAAAAAAAAAAAAAAAAAAAAGAAGTCCCAGACCTGGAAGGCTGCACACTCCCGGGCCCTCAGGCACCTATAGGTGAATTATACCCAGCTCTTCCTGTTCCAGCTGAGCCCCCAGAGACCTGAGAGTTAGTGGCTTGTCCAAGGCCGTCCACAAGCATGCAGTGGCAGGTGTGCCTATCTCGAGTGCGAATGCGAGTCCTGGGCTCCTGGTGACAGAAGGACATGAGCTCCATCAAGGCCAGGCCAGAGCAATTGTGGTCTGTCCAGCCCCACATGCCAGAAGGATCTCAAATCAAGGCCTGCATGGGCTCCCAGAGCAACTCGGGTGGTGTTTGGTTTTGTTTTTATTGCCATAAAATTATCACAGGGTAGGAACTTGTTTTGCAAACTAAGGACTGGTTAAAAAGATAACAGCACATACACACATTTAAAAGAAGGAGGTGGACACCTGGAAGCTGAAGTGGAAAGAGACCTATGGCGTAGTACATGATAAAGCAAGGTGAGACTGCTCTGCATGTTGGACACGCACACACTGGTACGTGTGGGGCTGTTTCCATGAGAATCAGTGACACATACCAATGATTGTCAGGAAAGCAGCAGAGAGTAAACCTTCTACGCTGCCTCTTGCTTACACATTCTCACTGTGCCTGTGCGTAATTTTTAAACTTCGTTTTCTCTCACATCAATAGGGTTATCTGCTGATCTGGGTGCTGAGATGATGGAGCGTTCTGTCTTTCCCTTGTTTATCCTGATTTTTTTTAATGAATAAAGTAAAATGAAAACAGAATCAAATGCTCATTGAAGGAGATTTGGAGGATTCAGGTTAAGTCTGATGAAGCAAACAGAAACCTCAGGGACCTGCCACTGCTTGGAGAGGTGCTGACCACTGTCTGGTTGTAGCAACTCCTTCAAGAGGTTTCCATATGTAGAGACAGGCAAAGAGGCCTTTCCCTGCAGCCTTTACAAAACCCTCAAACCTCCCATGCACATTACTCTAAACCCTGAGCACCAGATCCTCCGAGGAGGCGTACGGGTCTTCCTAAACCAGCTGATCTGGGAACCTGGTCCTTCTCCGTCCTCAGGTGCTGCTCCTGACAGCTGGTCTCAGGTCCTCACCCTCAGTCCTCGGTGCTGAGGTCGCAGCCACACCTATGTGCCAGGCAGAGCCACGGTCAGCCATCCCCCACCTCCCAACACCCACATACAGTTGTGGATTCACCATCTTGGTGTCTAATAGACCCTCAGGCCACGACATTCAGGAAAACAGGGGGGAAGCCCAAAATGCAACAGCGTTGTGTAACTGCGAGTGAAGCCCCCTGAGCGGTCGTGGAGCTCCTCCCACCTGCACCTCTTCAACTTTTGAAGGTCCCTGCGGTCCAGGGACTCTCCCAGAGGAAATGGAAGCACCAGCTCATTGGATCCCACCCATATCTCCAGCTTCTCATGGTGCATCTGGGTGCTGGTTTGCACCCCACCCCATTCTACCACACACACGCACACGCATGCACACACCCCTGGGCAGCCCTAATTCCCTCTGTGTGGCCTGCCTCTCCCTCGGGGAGCTCCTGCTTGTCCTGAAAGCTCTGTGAGATTGCAGGCATGTGGGCAAGCAGCATCCACACCTCCATGATGCTGGTTTCAGAGCTGGTCAGTTTTATTACTGCATACATGGTGCTCCCACACTTTAAATCCTTTTATATGAGCAGCGAGGATCACAGTTATGACTACACGGAGGTCGCGCTGCTCTGGAAAAGGTCAAGCTCTCCTCCCAGGCGGTACATGTAAACACAGCGCACACCCCTGGCCATTCCAGGGACACCCAATCTTCATCCCCCGCGCCCTGCAGGTGGGTCAGGGGGGCCTGCAGGCCAAATCACGGGGAATTTACCCACAAGAGTGTCAGTCAGAGGTTGGCCTCGTAACTGGCTTAAAGACCACGTTGTTGCCCTTCGAGGAGCGGCAAGGAGGGCAAAGCTGATGATCCCTTTGTCTTCTCTCCAAAGTCGACTTACGCTAGGACACATAAAAGGATTGCCCTAAACAGCTACTCTTATTTTGAAAAGTCATTATGACAATGTCTAATTTAGAGGTAGCACTTATCTCCTCGGAGTTCTCAGGGTTCCAAATGATTGGTTTGGCTTTCTTACAAAAACTATACCCTTGTTACTGAAATTAAGTCCCCAAGATGGATGTAAAATTTATTTTTGAATTCTGTCTACTTTTATAGGCAAAAATAATCAAGAAAAGCCACTGGCTACAAAAACTGCAAGCAAAATGAACCTTTAAAGAGCTAATGACTTAAGGGTGGTGTACGGACGTATAAAGTATGTTGGGGGCTTACGCTATTTGTCATTAACACATATTCTGAAAGCTTGGCTAATATAATGTGACACAAAATTAGTCAAACACAATTCATGCAATATTGTTTAATTTTACTCCTCATTTAACTTGGTTTTAAGCAAAATCATTATGTCACATGATAACGTTCACTTGAACAAGAAATATTTCATAGTGGTCGCTGCCTTTAGAGATGAGTTATTAGAGGCTCCATGCTGAACACATTCTTAACTATGGAAACCATAAAGCTAATAGCTTAATCATATTTTGACACCATCTACATACTTTATGCATTATTTACAAGAAAGATATAAAAATGAAACCACTGAACATCTCACACAATACTTCACAGTCATAGTTAACTGGTTAAAAATATAACACATTTATCTTCCAGGGGCTTTCTATTTGCATATAGATATTTGCATACCATGTTGCAATATGCCGTTAATGTAAAATTTAACCTTTGTTCTTTCTCTCTGATGTGCAAGGTATACTCATTAAGTTAAAAATAATGGCAAAAATAAGTCTTCTGGTGATATGCATTTCATAAATTATTCCCCAGAGCGCAGCGGGGGAAAGGTAAAATGTGGGTGGGAAAGTGTTTAATTGAATTAATTCCTCATTTTCTGTATTTTTATTTTACAACTCGGAGACAGAGCCATTTGACTAGTATATGTCAACCCCATGAATTGCGAAGGTCCTCCTCTCAGTCACGGGAGGTGTCGGCCCTCCTAATCCTATGCTGAAGCAATCCCCTGCAGGGCAGAGAGGAAGCCGCTGTGCCGCACACCTGTTAATGGATGGTGCTTCTCCAGCAGAGGGACACACCACGCTGCCTGAGGCACAGCGCGCTGTCACCACACCTTGGGCAACAGGTGAAAAGTCCCCAGCTTGCCCTGGGTGGTGACATCGATTTCTAATTAAGCCCCTGTGGGCACATTTATAGAAGTAAGGCAAAGACTTCAAAATATGTCAGGAGATTGTGGTGCTTGAATATCTAAGCTCCAAATTCCCTTTTCCCTGTCCATACACCCTAAATATCAAAGGCCAGAAGTCATATTGGGGCCAGGAGTGGCCTGGATTCCCCTCTTGGAAGAAACAGGACAGAACATAAGGCAAGTCCATCCACATTAGCCTCATGTCCAGGGCCTTCAGTGAATGGTCAAGTCCCGGACACCTCTGCCCAAACAACTCCATTCAGGGAGGTACTGGCAGGCACCAAGGCTCACAGTGCCCTTAGAGAATGAGTGGGCAGGGCACACACAGAGCCATCGTGGGTAGGGACCATGGACTGGCACAGCTGGACCACGTGGGGCCAGGCAGCCCCCATCAGGGCACAGAGCAGGCTAGGAGGGGAGACGGCCTGCAGCCAAGGAAAGAGTCTCTGAGGTGTGCACTACATCATCCTCGGGCCCTGGAGCTCCAGGAGAGGACCACTCCCCACTGTTGTGCAACCCACGGAACACTGGGGTTGGCAATGCAAAGAAGGGACCCACCCAGGAGCTGGCAGGGCCTGAAGCCAATTGGGTCTGGACAGTGGCTCCTGATTCTTAAGGGACCTCTACTCCAGCTCCCCATCCATGGATGGGGACAATGACTGTGGGACCCCTAGATCTCCAGGAGGAGTCTGGGAGCAGGGTTTTGCTCTGCTTGCTGTCTCCAAAGCAGTGCACCTGCCTCCACTCACACATGACCCCACCTCCTGGGGAAAGAGAGAGCTCTGTCCTTGCAGTGAGTCTCCAGGGTCCAGTCAAAATGAGACCCATGGACTGGGGACACTGCTGCAGCACTGCTGGGTGGACCCCACACTCAGAGCAGCTCCCCAGGTCTGGGTGGTGCTGGGCCTTCCTCCTCTCTCCTCCTCCCAGGAATCGCTATCTTTTCTCCATATCTTTTAATGAACATGCACCTTATTAGCTGATGTGAGCTGTGGACACATATTTATTTAGTATGTTTAGTCTCATTTTCTGGAGACCATCACTTCCTCGTGGGGGCACCCAGAAGAGATGGACACACTGGGATTAGGCCTCGTTTTCTGTGAGAGGCGAAAGAGTGACCCCAAACGCAAAGTGCTTTTGGAACTCGCGCTCCTGGAGGAAGTGTGGGGCCCTGGCCGTGCAGGCAGCAAGCCGTTGAACTTGCACTGGCGCACCGTGCTGGCCGGCTCGTGTGTGTGATTGTTCTTGTAAAGGGTCTTACTGAAGTAAATAAAATTGTAGAGCCTTGGAAACACACGATTATTACAGCGGAGCTGAGGTGTGCAGGACGGGAAATAAGTCTCTGAGGGATAAATTACATGTGATGAGGGCTAAAAGGATACAGCTCCCATTTCAGGAAGTCTTCCAGGCAAAGATCTGGCAGTTTTAGCTTCCTTTCAAGACAATGCATGAACACCAAAAACATTATTCTTCACAGAGCGCCCCAGAGGCCACGGCCGTCACGTGGCCAACGTCCTTCTTCCATTCCCTCAAATCCAACACAGGTCTTCTTTATTAATTTTAATTTGTCATCAATAGCCTGACAGGCACTCTTTCGGCAAGAAATACCACATTAGCTGTTTCACTCACTGTGGCAGCTATTAAAACCGGGAGGGTGATTAGCAAGAATGAGGTCAACAGAATAATGTGAGTGTAAGTCGCTACCAGCAAAATGTGCAGCACAGGAGGATTTATTATGTTCACTCGCTGAAATGTAATTTAAAAACAGGATATCACCACCTGCTATGCTGGCTCGTAGGGTTACTCAGATCATTTAAACATTTCCTGCTAATATGTTTATTTGCTTCTGGCATATATTACCATTTACTGTATTTCTAATAACTATGGTTAAAATAAACTTAATTGTTGCTCTTTACTTCATGTAAACATAGCAGGTAAATAAATCATCCCATGATTAGCTCAGACAATGCAAATTAGGGTGATTTAATCATCGATATTGGCAACAGAAAAATTAACATTCATAACCTCCTTGCAAAGATCTGAACATAGTTCTACTGTTAAGGAGTCTGTTCAGTAAATAAGGATGTCACTGGGGCACTGAGAGACTCCACTCCGTTAGAAATAAAGTGACATACGACTAGCATGTTAAGAAAATTACTACATGTTTGCAGATGCTAGACATTCACATGTAAACTTCACCTGTGCTCGTTTTGAATAGCCAGAAACCCAGGCATATTCCTGGAGATGATTGTTAATCTGGAAATCACAATCTCCAGTCTTTGACTTCACTTGGTAAGAAATTCAGATCCATGTAGAGTTATCTACCGTCATTTATAACTTTTTATTGGGAGGAAATTGGGATCGAGGGCTAAAAGTAGAGCATTTTTATTTTGAATGTGCAGCATATTTTCAACACTCAGGCTATTTTTAAGGCCGACAGCCTGTGAGACAAAATAGCTGTCAATAACCTTTCCCTGAGTGCTACTGGCCAGTTTAGTCCTTACACTAAATGTCATTTAAACCACCCTCTCTAAGCCATCTTTCAGACTGGTTTGTGGGCCGTTTGGAGGGTCCTGTGGATGTCAGGACATAGGCAGGCAGGCACCACCGAGAGAGCCAGCTCATCTGTCAGCAAAGTGGTGATGGGTCCCACCTGCAGCCAGAGGATGCACCCCAGGTGCAGAGATGACTGTGCAACTCCTTTTCCCTGCAGCTCGCACACCTGTACTTTTGTGCAAAGAAGTAAAATGTTAGCTGAGCCGTTCTAAAGCGGGGTGCTCAAAATCATGGATCAGCCCAACATTTCAAAAATATCATGAGAGATTCTTTTTCTCTATTTTAATAAATAGTCTTTAAGTCATTTCTAAGGAGCTCTGTATGTCCTAGGAAACAGGAAGAACCCAAGGCAAGGAAGTTCGCCATTCATCTTAGGGATTTGCTTTGTCATGAGGCAGGAATGGAGGAAGCACCCCTGTAGGTCTGTCTTTGGACCTAAAAAAAAAAAGTCAATAAATATTGCTCTCTCCCCACAACTGTCACCGTCTGAGCAGGGGCTCCGTGTAAATGCAAAGGGAATACGTGAAGAAAGGGACACCATCAGATGTCTGCATTTGACTCTTTTTCTCCCCAGAACTGCTCCCTGGAATCCAGCAGGGCTACAGGAGGCAATTTGAGAGGCAGCGTTCCCAGTGCCGGAGCCTGTCACATCAGACGATCTGAGAACTTTTATAAGAAAACCAATGAATGCTAAACATTGCCATCCTGTTTGCAGAGCCCCAACTCTCATCTCGCCCAAGGAAAATGAGCAGCCTGGTACCCAGAAGCGCTTCCTTCCCACCAGCCCCACCCCACTGAGTGCAGTTGGGCTGCGAGAGCTCCTCCACCCCAGGCGGCACGGCAAGGGCTTTGCACATCCGCCCCATTTGAATCGATGATAGGAGCGATGTTTGTAATTCGACATCAAGCAGCCCCAGCGCCTGGCATTTATTTGTGCTGTTGTTTTGGCAGGTTATCCGAGGGCCCCTTCTCATCTGACATGTCAGGTCGACAATCAAACAAAGAGGACTAGAGAATTCACTTTTACAGTTAGGCAAGCTGAATGCTATTACCCATGTATTTGTCACCGACCTGCAGATCCCAGCCTCTAATCTGCCATCCGGATGGATGCTACAAAGTGGAGAGCCAGGGACATGCATTTCCCAGTAACTACCTGCTGCCAGCTATTATTTTAAGGATCCTGTGATTTTCTTTTATTTTGAGTAGAAAAAACAAGGCAGCTGCGGTAATAAAAAGGCATATCAACTAGTCACTTCCTGGCAGATTTGTCACTGGTGTGGATACAGTAGAGGAGGGTTTTTTTTTTGTTGTTGTTACTAGAAAATGTATACACTCGAATATAATATTGTAAATCTGGAGTGTGTGCTTCAAATAAAACCCTTTTTAGTACCTTGTGTACTGGTAAACAAAATAAAAATGTATGCATCTTATAAAGAACTGCCAAGGCTCACATGCAGGAGCAGGATGCCACCTACAAATCACACCCTGACAGAGGATATTTTACATTATATGATTTTGGGGTGAAAGTTATTATTTTTTTATTCCTAAATCACATTAACATAGCCACAAAGCCATACATTATCACAGCTCTCCAATAATATTCCTAAATATTTCCTAATGATGGATTGTACAGTAGGGCTCCAAGGACTCAAGTTTAACTGTATAATTCCAAGTTGTGAATTAAATTGCAAAAATCAAGTGCTCCTGGTAATTCTTTTATTTCTGCACATCGCATAATCAGATCGATCTCCTCCCCTGTTCAGTACATAAATAAATCTTCAGAAATAATCAGTCACCAATAAAACATTCCCTGTTCGATTTTGATATGTGTTTTAAAATTAATTAGGCAGAGCCCTTAAGAGGTGATCATTCCTATGGTGATAGCTCAAAAACTGCACAGAGGTATTTGTTGAGCTGCAAAATTACAGACAAGCCGCCGACTCTTGTGCCTTTCACATTTTAAAAAGTGTGTGTGGCTTCCAAATGGTACTCAGACCCATGGCACCGTCACCAGGCGACGCTGCCCTTCATGCAAGCCCCAGGCCCCCAGGTGTGTCCACGGGACTGGCCTGGTGAACAAAGAGCTCAGCGCCTCGCTGTTCGCCCATCCGGAGCAGGAGTGGGACAATCCTGAACAATAAGACCCGGCCCAAACAAAGAGTGATTAATGACTCGGGAGCTCCCGTGCTATTCGGCCAGGCAGGCTCCGAGTGGGTCTTTGAAGGAGAAATGAAAAGAGTTTCGGGCTTTAAATATTTACTATTTCATTCATCAATGGAGCATGTAAACGCAGAAAGAAATATTCAAACACGATTTTCCCAAGACTCCGTTTCCCACATTGTCCTCGCTGGTAATGCCTATTTATGGCACTCGGCATCCGCAAGTCACAGCGAGGAAGCAGGTTGGAGGCAGCAGCGGTTACTCAAGGGGAGAGCCCCCGTTCCCCTCTGGAGTTGAGTTTGTCACCAGGGCTTCCCGAAGGTTCCACGGCACCGCACACCCTCCCCAGTGTCAGGAAGCAAAGTTCTAGAGGTGTCTCACTGCATATTTACAACATATTATGAAAAAGTGGTTCATCTCCGTGTGAGAATGCACACTTTGATTATCACTTAAAGGGGAGACAAATAGGAAATGCCCTACAATTTGAGCATCCTGCATTTCTTAATATGCTTTAAGGTACCTTTGCTGTTGAAACAATTGTGAGATGTCTGTTTCCATTTTTCATTGGCAAAGTTTATTTTTGCTCTCTCTGTGTGTGTGTTTGTGTGTGTGAAAGAGCACACACTCTTAATTTTAAACAAACTTATAATCCAGTATTTTCTAAATAACGAGAATCAAGAATCGGGTTACTGCACGACACCGTGCCATGACTGCATACATTTATGAGCCTGCTGGACGCTTCTGATGTTTCTTGCACGATTCCTTAATCCTGACAAACGCCGAGGTGGAGAGCATTATTATTTCTATTTTACATGTGAGAAAACCAGGGCTTTTAATTTAACTTGCCCAAGGTCACAAGGGAGTAAGTGGAGGAAAGAGGGATTCAGACCCACGTTCAGGTGGCCCCAGCCCCTCTTCGGTCTCCTCCCCTCGTTTCCCTCCCTGCTGCTACCAGCAGCAAAAAGACAGCTGACATCTAGAGCCCACCACCCCGTAATTCTACATTCTTAGACCCTGTCCTGTGGGGCCAGAAGGAATAGGCTCTAGGGAGAGGAAGGCAGCCGTGCCCAGCCCACCCTGCTGGCTCAAGGGCATCCCGGGAGGCTGCAAAGGGCAAAGTGGAGGGGGGTACGGGCCAGAATGGAAAAGGGCAAAGGAGCTCCGAAAGCCTGTCTATAGCCAGCGTTCCTCTTCTCTGGCCAACAGTGGAGGAATGTTGGGTCTCCACAGGGAGAGCCAAAGCTAACCAAGAAAACCCCGCCAGTCCTCCCAGCGGGGTGGCCTACACGCCTCAGCTTCTTCCACACCAACCCATTTGCTTGAACAACCAAGAACATATCCCATAAGGCCCTGACCACCTGGACCCACAGACCTGGACCCACCACACAAGGCATTTTCCCTCGAGGGTCCTGAGCTTGGTCACACTGGCCTGTTTTCCATGCAGGGCCCCTTCCCTTCTCCCCTGGCAGCTGCCAATCTGGTCCCTGCCAGGAGGATGGGCATTCTCTCTTGGTCTGGTTTCAGTGCTTAACCAGAATGCTGCTTCCTCCAGGAAGCTTTCCACAGGGACCCCAGAGCATGCTCTTTCCTCACCTCTCGCGGCTTCCCGCACTCCTGTGGCAGTGTGTGCCAGAATCTGCCTCCTTGACGCAGCCCCTCACCAAGGGGCAAGTTCCCCCAAAGCAGAACTGTAAGAGGTCCCCTCAGCAGCCCCTCCAGGGGCCAGGCACATGGCACGTGCTCCAGGGTAGTGGCTTCAAGGAATAAACAAGTGGGGATGATCTGCTTGGTCTTTAAAGACAAGGCGAGTAGGTAATTCAGCCCAGAAGGCTTTACTAGAATTTCATTTCCTTTTTTGTTTGTTTGTTTTTTTGTTTTTCTAGCTTGTTTAGGTCCAACTGAAAGTAAAAATTGTATACAGTTACAGTACACATTGTGGTGTTTTGATGTAGGCATACTTTGTGAAATAATCACCACAACCCAACCAATCAGCGTATCTCTCACCTGTGTGTGTGTGTGTGTGTGTGTGTGTGTGTGTGTGTGTGTGTGTAGAAAAATTCAGCACCACTGTCATGGCGAATTTCAAGTGTACTTAATTCATTTCTATTGTTGGCCGATTCAGTCAGAATTTCCGTGGTACTTAGGGCTACGTGCGTGAACTTCATTAGCATCCCGATCCAGGAAGATGGGTTTCGGGAATGACTGAAACTACAAGAAGCACCCCACAGACACAAGTGTCCTGCCCACCAGCACACCACCCGGCACCTTCAGAAAAGAAACTGGCAGCCACCGGCCACTGTGACCACCGGAGTCATCTCAGCCGCACACTTGCAAATTTCAGGCTCTGCTCTGGCTACACGTATGGAATTCTGTCAAATTGAACTTCAGGGATTTCACCAAGAGGAGAGCGCTCTCCCACCACTGTGCCTTCCCCAGCTAAGTGTATGTGAGGGAACGTGAGAGACCGAGAGCAAGTGAGGAGGGAGACGTAGCTTCACTGTTTTTATTTTGCGTGCGTGCCCATCGACAGATCGGCCAGATCCTCCCAGCACTGCCTTTCTGGGAGAAAGGCCAATTTTCTTCATTTTTAAAATATCATAACATTTATGTTAGCAAAAACCACTACAAATGCCATGGGCTACAGAATTCCAGTTGAATTTCTATTTTGATTTTATCAAAATTTGAGAAAAATATCTTTGGGGAATCCAATTATCTGTGCTTAGCCCCAGCCCACAAATAAACACAAACCAAATGTTGCGCAGTGGGGAGCCACTCCGCAACGTCCCTCTGAGTGCAGAACCACGCCACAGCAAGAGCTGGACCAGGATCCCACAGGGTCATCTGCATAGCAGAATTCAGAGCCGATGGACCAGACCATGTGGTCTAACATATTGAATTTGTGAAACTCGTATTACAAGGATACGTAATATTTATAGAATACAAATACTAATTTGTCACACTGATTCTCTGCCTGAATGTGAGTCTACTTGCCTGATTCCTCTTAATAGCACAACTAAACAAATAAGACCATTTATACCAGCTGAAGCCCAAGCACAAGAAATCACCACATTTTAATATTTCAATATGTAAGGCTGCCTTGTGATCAGGAGGGGCTACACCTAGTTAAACTCCCACAGATGATGCCGACGACTTCAGGATCTAATTTCCTCCTCTGGCTTCTTTTAAAATCATGGTCTTTCTCAACAGCTATCCTTTATTGTTTTCTAATCTTACTTCGTGGATATTAATGAATCTCTAGAGTTCCAAAAACTATATTAGAGTGGCTTAACAAGTCATTCCAAAAAATATATTTGGTAAACTAATTAAACTTGGGGTGTATTTCAGAGTACTCCCCTGGAACGCCGAGGTTCATTAATACTCCTGCAGTGGCAGCCGACTGGGTGCAGAGAGCCCCACTCAGGGTGGAAGCGTGGGGACTCCGTGCTGTGGGGGTGAGCCCTGCTGGCCCCGCTCCTGCCTCTGTCCCTCATCAGCACCTGGCTGACCCTCTCCCAGCAGAAGAGGGAAACTGACACACAGAGTTCATCAGAGAGCTGTCTTGATTTTGTCCCGAATAAAGGGAAACAGCACAATAAGAGTCTGACTGTTATGTGGCATGGAAGTCCTCCACGGAGCCACGCAGGTGCCCTGAGGAATGCAGGGGCAGCAGAAGGGTGGCCCCGTGCCCGGTGGTGCTGCCGGGACAGGAGGGACTCTCCTCAGTCAGACAGACAGCCCTGCAGTAGCGTCATCCCCGCCCGTGTCACTGCCACCCTCAAACGTGACAAATTCCCTTCATTCTTTTTCCTCCTCCTTCCCATGAACTTAATGTGGTTGAGTCTCTTCTCCCACCTGGTTTGATTTCTCAAATTCAATCAAAACCCTTTTAACAGCCCCCATTTTATTTGTCTCTTCACTGGGCTCTGCCCTGTGACTCTGGCACTTTGTCCCCTTCCAATCTTCAAAGCTCCCTGCCTTCCTCCTTCCTATGTCAATCCCGGAGCCATTCAGCTTCCGGTGATGCTGGCCTGGTCCTTTCTGGATCCTTTGGGGATCGATGCATGGTTTAAGTCACATGCATTATACTGAAGAGGCAGGCAATATAAGGATCTGTGTGTGCAGACTCAGAACTCATGGAGCCAAAAGACATTTCAGAGTCTCTCTCCCTCCACTCTGCTCTGCAGAGGCTCAGAAAGGGGACAGGCCTGGCTCAGGGTCACATGGCCCACAGATGGCCTTTCCAGAGCCAGTGCACCCTGCCAGGCCTCTGCACCCTGCCCCTCCCCAGGAGAACCTCCTGATGCAGGAGTTGCCTGGCTCTGCAGGTGGAGTGGCACTTTTTAGGCCACATCACCATCTGTGACACATCTTAAATGTAAAACAGAGAAGGCACATCCTTCCTGAGACTTGGCAGTTTATACCAAAGACATCCAACAGCGGGAACTGAGAACAGAAGCACAACCTACCGACTCTCAGGACAGACTCCTAATCAGGCATTCAGAGCCAAAACTACACTTCTTGCCACAGGGGAGCAGAGCACCTTAAGAGCTTCCTGGGGTCAGATGCTCATTCGTCATTATACATGGTGGCATTTGGGGAGAAGGTGTCCCAATATCTCATAAATCCTTGGGATCATTAGGTGTGTATGTTTTGTTTTCTTGTTTTGCAGATAAAGAAGTGGAGGGTCCCTGAGCTTAAAGTAACTCACAGCAGGATATGAGCCAGAGGGTGGCAGAACCGGGTTCAAACCCAGACCCGTTGCTCTCTCCGGCAGTGCACTTCCTGGCCTCCCGACCTGGACCAGTCCCTAGGCAGCAGCGCGTGGTGGAGCACCATTCCAGGACAACGACACATTCACCTATTCCTCTGTTTATCCATAACGAAGCCCTTCGCTCAGTCGCTCACATCCCTCCCTCAGCTGACTCACAGACAGGGTCTCAACCCTCCCAGGCTGTGGTCACTCTAAGAACCACAACCAACGAGCCCCGGGCCTGGGGCCCAAGGCCTGGCTCCTGGCTTTGGCATGGCTTCGGAGAATCCAGACTTGACATTCCAAGGCCTCTCTTCCACCACCGTTGCCTCACACACCAGCTTAAGTCAGAAGAGAACCTTCCTGCTAAAAGGAAGTGGAACCAGAGGAGGGGAGACCTCTCTGAAAGAGAAAGTGTGGGTCAGGGACCGTGAGGCGGGTCTGCAAGGGGATCAAGGCACGTCCCCTGGACCTTCAACGACACCTCTAGTGACTCACAGGAATCATGAGGGAAAGCAAGCGGCTGCTGTTCTCAGAATTCCCAGCTCAGCGGTGCCCCCCCCATAATGCCCCCGCCCAGCCTCCTGGGGAATTCACATCAAACCCGAGTCCATAATTTATGTAACGGCATAGACTTGGACACTGATTAGCCACCATATCAGCTCTGTGATAAAGGCGACATAACCCCTAGTTTATCATTCATTTATCTGAAGTCATTTTGAATAATATCACAAGATTGTAATGCAATCATTATGCTGTACGGCAGGCCGGGGCCTGCACACCAGGCTGCAGGGTCAGGGCCTGGCAGGGTTCACACCGCTTAATTTACTCACTTCTTACACATTTGTAAGATGAGAGTCAACAGGGTAGGAGTGAAGTCGGGTCCGCGAGCAGATGCTTACACAAATTGCTAATAAGATGTTCGATAGGAAGTACGCGAGGCTTAATAACAGTAATAATAATCTCCTCTCAGAGCGGGCTTGCTCTTGAGTTTGAGACAAGCCATTCAGTGCTCAATGACGAGTGTGGATTGCCTTTGACTCGCAGGCTCTGCTCGACCTGAAGGGTTTATCGACAACCACTTTACTGCTATGAAACGCTCTATTAGGAAAACCGTGTCTTCAGGCCACACAGAGGGTGACAGCGGGAAGGTCGATTCCTGGGGAGGAGGGCTGGGTATGCAGCTCTGGAGGGCAGCAAGGGTAGTGGAAGGAGGGAAGCAGAGACCCCAAAACTCAGCTTCTGAGTTGGGGGGGGACCTGCACAAACCTGGTAGGGGAACGGAGGAGGAGGCTCCAAGTGACTGCTGTCATTTACCTGGTTACCTCTGCAACCACTCCAGCCCTCTTCTAAGGAGCTGAGCAAATACAGGGATCCTCAGTATCCATGGGGCATGGGCCAGGACTCCCAAACCCAGGATGCTTTTCTTACAGAAAAGCTCTGTGTACCCTGCTGCACACCTTAAGCCCCCTGCAGAACTCCTAGGTCACCTACTGCAGTGAGAATACTGTGTGAGCCGTGGTCACACTGTGTGCTCAGGAGGTGGACAAGAGCAGACACACTGCTCTGCCTATGTTCCCAGTCCTGGGCTGCTTGAGCTGGTGGATGCAGAACCTTCTGATAGAGGCTGGCTGCATGGGGTGATCTCCAGAGTTCCTCAGAGTCCTGACCAGTATGCTTGTCCTCTGTGGGAGACACTGGACTCACTGGACACTATGGCAGGCTGTGAGGGGTGGGAGGGCCTACCTCCCCCTCAACCACCAAATCTAGAAGGAAGTAGCAGGTTGTGGCATTATGGAAACTTGGATTTCAAGCTGACTTTGGAGACTGAGGGCGGACACCCTGCCTTAGGGTGCTGCAGGTCTCAGCCAAAGGAGCCACAGAGGCCCTTTCTGTGATGGCTCCCAGGCAGGGACCACAGCCAGGCCTGAGGTGTTAACCAGCAGGGCAGCTGGGCCAGCGGCCTGGGAGAAGTGCACACATGGCGAGACCAAGTGCCTCCTCCCACCTGTCCCTAGGAGAGAATACAGGAGGGGTGGGGCAGGGCGGGGCGGTGGGGGGGGGTCTGAAGTCAGCAGGCCCCAGGCTACCCTGCAGGACAGGTGGCGGGAAGGTGAGTGGGTGGGGCTCAGCAACCTACCCACCACCCAAGCGAGGGCACACCATGCTTCCCGCCTCCATCTGGCAAGGACAAATGGTTTGTGCCCAGCATGCGGGACAGTGGGGGTGGGGGGTGGGAGTAAATGGAGCCCCCTCCTTTGGGGGCAGTTGCACTGTGGGAGATGCAGGAACGCCTTCCGCCTGGAGAACTCAAGAGAGTCTTCCCAGAGGAGGTGGCTGGTGAGTGCTGGGAGAATTTCAGGTGCTTCCCTGTGTTCTGAAGGTGCCCTTGGGCTACTTAGAGGCTGGATGACCACGGAGTTCTGGAAGCACCACTGTGAGGTCACAGAGGACGCTCTAGCAGAGGTCAGGGTCAGGAGGCGTGCCTGGGGCATCTCTGAACCTCTGGAGGAGGCACCTCTCATTTCCCTCCAGGAAACTGGTCATTCACAGAGTGGTCTTAGTAAGTCCACCCAGCTATCCACGGGCTTTGGCTTTGACCTTGCTTCTGGGTTAAAGGTGGGATTTAAATTACAATTTTTTTAAGAGTCTGGCTAGCTGGTTGTGTTTTTCTGAAGGACTTTTAACTTATAACAAATAAACAAAAATAGCAGTAGCCTAAACCAATAGGGTGCTTCCCTCTCATATGTAAGCACCCTGGAGTGGGTACTAGACACCTGTCCTATGAGGGCCAGAATCTTGGAGAACCTATCAGCGTTGTCCTCGTGGTCACAAGATAGTTGCTTCTGCTCCAGGGATCATATCTGTGAGAAAAGAGAAAGGAAGGAAGGGAGGGAGGGAGGGAGGGAGGGAAGGAAGGGAGGGAGGGAGGGAAGGAGGGAAGGAAGGAAGGAAGGAAGGAAGGAAGGAAGGAAGGAAGGAAGGAAGGAGGGAGGGAGGGAGGGAGGGAGGGAGGGAGGGAAGAAAGGAAAGAAGGAAAGAAGGAAGGAGGGAGGGAGGGAGGGAGGAGGGAGGGAAGGAAGGAAAGAAGGAAGGAAAGAAGGAAGGAGGGAAGGAGGGAGGGAGGGAGGGAGGGAGGAGGGAGGGAAGGAAGGAAGGAAGGAAGGAAGGAAGGAAGGAAAAGGAAGGAAGGAGGGAGGGAGGGAAGGAAGGAAGGAAGGAGGGAAGGAGGGAGGGAGGGAGGGAGGGAGGGAAGGAAGGAAGGAAGGAGGGAGGGAGGGAGGGAGGGAGGGAGGGAAGGAAGGAAGGAAAGAAGGAAAGAAGGAAGGAGGGAGGGAGGGAGGGAGGAGGAGGGAAGGAAGGAAAGAAGGAAGGAAAGAAGGAAGGAGGGAAGGAGGGAGGGAGGGAGGGAGGGAGGAGGGAGGGAAGGAAGGAAGGAAGGAAGGAAGGAAGGAAGGAGGGAGGGAGGGAAGGAAGGAGGGAAGGAGGGAGGGAGGGAGGGAGGGAGGGAAGGAAGGAAGGAAGGAAGGAGGGAGGGAGGGAGGGAAGGAAGGAAAGGAGGGTGGGGAGGAGGGAGGAAGGGAGGAGTGAAGGTGGCACCAGACACATTAATATATTGGTATCAGAGAAGGAAATCCTTCCCAAAGGGCCAACAAACACCTGCTCACGTCTTAGTGGCCAGACTTGGTCCCATGGCCACCCAAACTGCTGCAAGGGGCATGGGGAAAGTGGGTGTTTAGGCTTTGCAGTCCCAGCACCTGAGAGGTAACTAGGAGCACTTGCCACACCCTGTCTTTCTGCTAAAGGTACTTGTTCCTCCTCCAAAGCTGCAAATTCCCACACTCCACAGCCCAGAAAAATGAGGAAAAACTGAATCAAGGGTATGCACCGGCAGTAAGTTAGCAAGTGAGGTGGGCAGACATCCATGGCCATTCCCCTGTGCTGGGCTGCCACAGTGATGTCCCAAGATGGCTGGAGGGTCACAGCTGAAAGGAAGGAGAGCAAAAGGAAGTTCAGCTGCGGTTTGAAATGGTTCGTGTGCCTTTCCCTGGATGCTTGTGATTAGAAGCCACGGAGGTCATCCCTCAGACCCTGGGAGGAAGAAGGCCAGTTAGCAACATGCACAGCAGAGCCACAGACCATCACAAGAACCCGCAACAGCTGGTTTCCAGAGAGCATCTCCACCTAAGGAGACCACAGCCAGGAGAAGTGGGCCATGTTCCAGAAAAGTGAGCCATGTCCTGGCAAAGTCGGGGTCAGAAGGGCAAGCCATTCTTCAAAGGCTCTTAGCAGTCAGCGTGGGGCATCCCTAAAGTCTCCCCCATAGGGTGGCTCTGCAGTGGCCGTGGAGGGCCTCACCAGAGGCCTTTCCAGTGGAGGTCAGAGGAAGAGGTGGCTGGAGAGGTCTGGACACCTGTGCAGCGGCAGTGCTGACAACGGGGGACCCAGTGAGGGGGCAGCATCGCAGGAAGGCCAGCACCTCTGGAGGAGAGGCAGGCGGGGCAGAGCAGGGCCGTGCAGACAGACATGGACGCACTGCCCTGATCCTGGCATCTGTTCAGACTGGCACTGGGGAGTGCTGCCTGGACTCCTGGGAGGGGAGACACAGACCGCCCTTTCCAGGGTACCTGGCGCCTTCAAGGCCTCGCCAACGTTTCTTCTTGAAGCTGCTAATGGCAGCCGAGCCCTCAGAGCTCTGGGAGAGGGGCACCTTCTAGCCACACTCTCTCCACTTCAGGGCTCTCAGCCCAGGATGTCTCCTGGTTTTCAGGACCGTCGAAGTTATTCAGTTACACCTGCATATGTGAGCATGCACGTGTGCGCACACACACGGTTCTGCATCTGTTCATCCGACAAACCACAGATGGAAAGTATTTGGGAAAACAGTGATTCTGTAGTAAAGAGGCACAGACTGCTTTCCTGTCCATCTTTCCCCACAGCACACAGTATGACTGCCACGCACATGGCGTGGATGTTATGAGTGGGGACGTGTGCATGTTGTATATGAACACTGCACCATTTTACACCAGCGGCTGGAGCACCTCTGGATTCGGACACCCTCTGGGGGTCCTGTCACCTGATCTGTGTGAAGCCATGTCTTCCTGGAGGGAGAATGCTAGACTTCGCCACACTCACTACAGGGGCTGCTAAAGAAGAAGAGCCAAGCCCCGGAGCAGCTTCACGGCACACGGTGAGCGGCAGTGCCGTGTCCTCAAACACGAGTTAATCGTCCTCTTCCACCTCGTCCACCATTCGGTCTAAGCCTAGTAATTCCTAGAGTCGGCCTTGTCAGCTGAGAAATGTTGACGCTCAGCCACAGGCAGAAAGGAGAGTGGGAGCTGTTTGCTATTTGCAGAGGCCAGGGAGGCTGCTTTCCAGGCCCGCCGGAATTCACCTAAGCCTTCCGCCTAGGCGGCTGTGGGATGGGTTGTCCCCAAGGCCAACGCCTTCGAAGGACTCACCACCAAAGGGAAATCAGAAATGACGCTTTGCCAGAGGTGACGACGAGCATGGAGGCGAGGGTGCCATCCACCAAGGACAGAGGCCGGAAGGAGCCGGACCCTCGACAGAGTGACCGGCAGCCATGAGGAAGGAACAAGGGCGTGCAGTGCTCGGCAGGGGGACACAGGCCATGGTGAAGTGACCCCCGACTCAGGAAATGAGAGCTGACTCACAGTGATGGTGTTCACAGGTGGGCCTGAGCCCTGAACCCCTGACGGAAACCACAGCTCCCGTCTGAAGGAGTCCAGGTCGGAGCAGAAATTAGCAGATCTTTCTTTCCTTCCCCATCATTCTTGAGAAGCGTGGACCTGATGAAAGCAAACAAAAACCCGCCTCGGCCCTGACCTCCCGCCTCTCTGACAGTGCTAGAACCTTCCCCTCTGCTTTCTGCTGCCTGCTCCTTCAATAATGCCCTGAGCAAGCAGGAGACAAATGCAGCAAATAAATTCCGCCCAAGAGCCAGCTTCTCCATATCAGGCTCGGGTCCTCAGCACCAGGATGCAAAAGGAACAATAACTTATTTTTTCTTTTGTTTTCAAGATAATGAAACAACTCAATGACCAAAGGAATATAAATGTAATTCCATCAAGACCTCTATAGCATGGACTCTTAATGTAATCTGGAGGATTAAAAGAATCAGGCCAGGCAAAAACCATGCAAAACAATAATAACAAGAGCAGTCTCTACTAATCACATGTCCATCTATATCCAAAGCAAGTCAGCGGAATGCAGGGACACAGTGCAGGAGAGTTCAGGAATATGGGTGGCATGCGCCTATCTGTGTGATGTTACAAACTAGCATTTCAAATCAGTGAAAAAAATACACTTTTTAATAAATGCTATCAGAAAAATTTGCTATTCATTTGAACAAAAAAAATCATTGAGATACATTCTTCGTAGCATTCATTAAATTCAATTCCTAGTGTTTAAAAGATTGAATCTTTGCCATATTATTAAATATGGCAATAATCGGGCAAATATTTTATATTATGGGATCAAAGAATCCTTATCAATCCAGAAACCAAGAAGCAAAATGCTGGTAAACTTAATATTCAAAGAGCTTCAGAGCCAGGGAAACCCTGAATGTCCAACACTACAAAACCCTCAAAATTGAACAGAGTCTGTATTCATATGTTAGCACAAATACCTCGCTAAAGGATGCTGAGTTTACACAACAAGCTATTGGCAAAGCTATGATACTGTTTATGAATTGTTAAATGTAAATGAAGCAATGCTGCATTCTTTCCATGGTCATCTACATTTCTAAACCAACCTTGCAGCCACCTCTTCTCACCACCCAGCAGTCTCCTGTGTCCACACACGGAGGGAGGCCGATCAGCCTGGGTGTGGATGACAAGTAAACACTCTTTACTCTTTTATATTCTCAAAGGTCTACAAAACCAAAGCAAACACACTAAAAGTGTATTCTTGGTATTGCTTAGATTATTCTTTGCATTCTCTACAACTTTTCAATTTTCCAACAGAAATAAGTCAGTAATTTTAATATTGTGCTTTACTGTTGTTGGACTGAATTGGTTCATAGGTTGCTATTTTGTCTTGTTTAAAAAAAATACTAATTCTGGCAACATGAAAAGCTAAAAATTCTATGCAGAAAAAAGAAGAAGAAGAAAAAAAAAACCTCCCATGAACAAATAAAATTGATCTATGACAATGAGGACAGAGGTTTTTGCAGCCTTTATTTTAAAAGGATATTTTTAATCTATAAAGCTTATCCTCAGATAGACAAGACAGAGATATCACAGAGAACTGGGCATTGAGAAGAGGGTCGCCAAGCCTGCACTTGTTGGAGATGAAGTCCCAGCCACATGGGCAGCACAGGCGGGGGCAGTACAGGAGGGCAGCCGGCGTTGGTTGGGGAGTGGGTGCTGGCACAGCCCATCAGCCCTGCCTGTGATCTCAGATTAAAACTTTGAGGGGTTTTGTCAAGCAGATCAAACTGCAAGGAGTACAGAGAAAGAGCGTTATCGTCTTACACATCCTGAGGACCAGAGGCAGGGGCTCTCCACTGAGCTTCCCGTGGTCTGTCTGGGTATTGTGGTCATTCTCTCGTCCATGCCTCCTCGGTTAGTCTGCTTCTTCCCCTGGTTGGCTTGTCTCATGCAACAAAATGGCTGCAAAGGATTCAGGCCTCTCCTCTTGACGGCACATGGGCCATGGCCCAGAATTCCCAGCAAATCTTTTGAAAATCACTCTGGAGAGGTGGTTAGGACACCAACTGCTTCTTCTCTAATAGCTGTGGCCCCAAGATGGGTGCAGAGACTGCTTGGAGTAGACATTGTACACAAGGACTGCAGTTCCCTTCCTTGGGCCATGGGGACCCCAATGAAAGGGGAAGGAGGAAATGGATTCTGCAAAAGGTGCCAGGAGTCATGATGGGTCCCACCATGATCCCCAGCAGGGTCTCGGATCCGAGGCTCTTCACCTTTGTTGGCAGGGCTGGCAGAGAGTATGGTCTTGCCTTCTTCAATGCTACCAAGCCTCAGAAATTGCTCTAGGACCCAATACAATGTCCTCACCCAAGGCAACTGAGCTCCCTATGTGAATTCCAGAAGGAAAAGTGGCCACAATTTCCTAACTTCACTCTCAGTGGATGCTTGGAGACTTCCCAATTTGCACAATGAACGTAATGAACGAAAACTAAGTAAAAATTAGTTCATATCTAAAACCCAGAACTTGGGACTGGGGTTGTAGCTCAGTGGTAAAGTGCTTGCCTTGATGTATGAGGTTCGATCCACAGCATCACATGAAAATAAATAAATAAATAATAAAGGTAATGTGTTCATCTACAATTAAAATATTGTTTTGTTAACTGCTTTGTTAAAAATCAAAAAATGAAATAAAACCCAAAACTCATTTCAGTTGTAATAGATCTGAAATACACGAATTCAAAAAACCTTCTTCTGGGCTTTGAAAGAAAATCAACAGCATCATTTCAAAACTCTGGACTTTCTGTTCCTTTGGTCTCTGCACTCAACTCCACGTCCTATGGCCTCGACAACTTGAGCATAAATAGAATGGTATTTTATTTATTTTAATTAAAAAGACAAAATAAATTTTTCCACAAAGGCAAAGGTGACACACAGACTCCGTAGCCTAGCTAAGTGTGAAAACGACATATAGAATTAAAGTGGGGTGGGGGGCAGGCGTAGGAAAGTCTCCCACCCTCGGCATAAGGACAGACAAGTGACGCTCGCTTGCTGTGGCCTCAGATGTAGCCCGAGGTGGAGCCTGCCTTCTGGGACCCTTGGCAGGCACCTAGTGTTCTATTTCCCGTGATGGCTACAAAGAAATTGATCTGCCGCATGAGGGTAGCCTGTACCTTTAAAGACAAAGGGAGATTTCCACTCACCAATGGTCTGGGGCTTCTCGACAGAGGATCTGGAAGAGTTCGCGTGCTTCTTAACGATGCAGACTTGTCTATTTTGGGACCATCTGTACACAGTCCCGAGACTGCCTTTGAGCTTCGTCTCCATCTCCTGTGTCAGGCTGTCAGCATCATTTCTGTTGTCACTGTGTCATCTTCTCTGAGTCCTCTCCAATTCCTTCCAGCCTGGTGCTTCTTGCCGACCAGGACTGGGAAATGGAGATCATTATGAATTGAATGTGAAGGCAGAGTGCATGACAATGGACACGCTCCCTGATGGCCTCTGGCACAGTTGCCCATGGCTTCAGAGATGGCTCCCTCCCCTCTGAGAGAGGCTCCATCTCACTGCGCTCACTGGCTGGGCCATCTTGGCATGGCTCACTGACTGTCTTCAGGCCTTGGTTTCCTCATCTGCAGAGGAGGGAAGTCCAGCTACCTACCCCATGCCGAACTCGCAGCTCCAGGTGGAAGGGCTTAATGAGCCCAGGTACCCAGGAGCACAGCTGTCGCTGTGCCGATGACAGGGCTGGATTGGAGCTTGCAGCCTGGCAGGGTGGGATGGGGGCAGGGAAGAGGCCAGCTTCACCACCCTGAAAGGTGTTCTCTTGGAGAACTGCTCAGAACAGGGTCTGGACATTTTACTCAGCATCCCGCACACAGGAGTGACAGTGAGAATTACGGGGGGGACAGATCAGGCCAGAGGCTGACCTGGAGAGGTGGGCAGGTCTGGGATGACATGGGGTTCCACGGGCCAAACAGGAACTCAGCATTTCATTCTGAACTTCTCTGGAAACTATGAGATATTAAAATACATATACTTGATATTTTGCTCAGTTTTATTCATTTACCTAAGACTTTGGGGGAAACCAGGGATGTTTGCTTGACGCAGTTCAAGGCAAGGAAGTTTTCAAGAAAATAATACAGGACCCAAAGCCGCTAAGTAATATATTTCCTTCAACATCTATAAATCTGGCGGGTGTCATTTTCCCGAGTTCATTTTTCTGCCTTAAAGGATAACAATCCAGAAGCCCAGCCAGACTGTGCTCGTGGCTCAGGGAACCCTTTAAGCCCGTTTACGTGGAAGAGGGGGAGATATTGAAATCTTTCCAAAAACGTGAGTGTATAAATTACGGCAGCAGAGAATGGGGCTCTCCTTGTAATAAGCTCTTCTAGGCGCCTGTCACCGCCCCCAGCTGTGAATGCCTTTCATATGGGTGTGCAGAGGGCCCTTCTTCCTCAAACACCTTCCTTCTCCTGGTTTTCCTTAGACTCTCTTGTCATCTGATTTTAATTGCATGCATGCACTTGTCTGCTTCTCAAAACAGTTGAACAAGAAAATAATTGCCTTGCACTGCATCCAAAAATCTACATTCTCTACAAAGAAACACTGATATGCCTGCAAGCCAGGTCCCAGTCAGGGCACCCACCCCATCCACAGTCTCTCAAAAACCTCTCAATCCTTAAAAAAACACTAACTTTACCTTATTTTCTGGATGAGTGTTTTTCTTTTGCAAAGGAAGAAAGGATAAGGCCAAGAAAGCCTTGCAATACTCCTTATGGAAAAAAAATGGGAAATTGATCCCGGGTTTATGCAGCCCTCCTCCAGCACCTGCCTCCAACCTCCCACTAGAGGCCCCAGGAAGCCGTGAGTGGGCTGTGCTATCCCTCAGCTTATGCCGATACTCCTCAACTTAAAATAAAACAAAATAAAGTGATTTAAAGATGTCCTACTTCCTAAGATCTACGGACTGTCTGCAGAACATTAAGGGAAATTGGCTATCCGCCCAAAGTATTTTTCCAAACCACCTCTTAAATATGTTCCGGCCAGAACAATGTATAAAGCCTGTACTGTCATCTCAGAAGAGGGAAGACTGATGCTCTCCTGTTGCTCAGAGCCTCTGCTTGGCCCCAAAGCCCCCAGGTACTGTTAAGTTTCATTGTGATCCAATACCCATCTGCCAGGCAAGAGCCTTGGGGTGCTTTCAATGCCAAATTTATACAGGCTGATATTTGCATGCAAATATGTAGCTAGAAACGAATACTATAATTAGCATCCACAGAATTTGCAGGTCTCTGTTCTGTAAGTCCTCTGCACAATTTGGATAGATACAAAAGTTGTGAATTAAGTGATGATTTTTCCCATTTGATAAACACTATTGCAGTCTGGTGTTGAGGACAAATGTGCCACATTAGATCCTAAGCATGAGGCATAGACATTTAGAGATTGTTTGTTGATTTAAGGGAACTTCTAGCTGGAGGGTCTGGAAGGTCAGACATACAAATATGTAGCAGCAAAGGAGGAATATTCTGTCCAAAATGCTCTTGAGACGATAAGTGGATGGAATGCAAGGAAAGCCTCGTTTCCTGTCACCTGTGTCAGGTCTTGGATCTGGGTCGCAGTCCAGTAATTAGGTGAAACAATTAAAACCTGGATGTGTTGTAGAGGAAACCAGCAAGAATTAATTCAAACTTAATTGGAGTGAGGCAGCCACTCTCCAGGATGAGTTGGCTGGAGAAATGGGAGGGAGCCCAGGACCTCCAGAGAGGTCCCCCCACTTCACCCGGTGTCTGAGGATGGGCTTCCCTCTCGGAAAGAATGAGTGAATACTGATGAGATCAGCCTTGGAGAGCCTGACTCCCCGTTTGCCTCTGGATTTGGGGTGCACTGCTGATAAGCTGCTCGCCCCCACCTGTCCCTGCTCTGATGCGGTCTTCCTACGTCCGGGCCATGAGGTCCTCCTAATATTGGTGAGGGCTGAAGCGTGCAGTCAAGTGAGGGCAGCTGCTCCAGGCAGGGACTCTGATCCCGTCCTCACTGCCGTCCACCAGTGCACAGGGCCCGGCACAGAACAAGAAGCCCGTGCCGGTTCTTGTGGGACTGAGCCAGGCAGCCTGAGTCTTACCCACTCCCTCTCCGTGTCTTGTTGAACGCAGGGACTCGACTCGATGGTGCTTCCTTTGTAACTGGCTGGTGAGGCTGATGAATTAAATGGAGACTTGACTCTGTGCAAGGAAACAAGGGAAGTCTCCTGGAAACCAGGCTAAAATAAAATACAGTGAGCGACCATGGACAAAGGCTTCCCAGGGCCTTGCCCCACCCCACCTGCTGGCTTCCTGCTCCAACTGCTAAACACGAGGCCCCTCACAGCCCTGGCCCGCAGACCCTGGTCAGGAGGCTGGTTTGGGAGCTGCAGGAAAGGTGTGTATGAGTCGCCAGGCCTATGGCTGGTACGCACTGTGCCCAGACTCGCATGGGAAACCTAAAATGTGTGACTGGCTGAGGAGGGACGCCTGAACCCGAGGGGGGACTCTTCCCTTCACCCTCCAATCCATTTGCTTTCCACATTGACACTGTCCGAAAGCGGCTGGGAAGCCCAGTACTAATGGCCCCACTTTCAACAGGAGGGCAGAGCAGAAGAGAGTCGTGCTGAGCAGGACTAAGTGATTTTCCAAGGTTAACCAGTCCGTGGTGACACCCGGAAAGTTCCGGGTCTCCTGAATTCCATGCCAGCACTCTTCAGACACCAGGCCACGTGCCTTGTCGAATGTGTGGCTGGGTTTCATCTCTGCCCTGATGACAACGAAGACTGTGGCATCTATTAATCTCCACCACCGTCCTGGAGAACTAGTTAGGCATGAAGGGTGACAGCCCCAAGCCCCAGGGGCCTTGAGGACTGCAGCTCCTGGGGCACTGCGGTTCCAGGGTCTCCAGAGGAAGAAATAACTGAGGCGGGGATGCTTGTCTCCCAGTCGTTGGAGGGAGAATGGCCTGTAAGGCCTGGTCATTAGCTGTCAAGCCCGGGCTCTGTAGTCCTCGTCAACAGTCCTAAGGAGGGCTGGCGGGGAGAGGGTGATCTAGAAGCAAGGGACACTTGGCAGCTGAAATACAACCCCGTACTGCAAGAACGCGGGGCCCACTGATCAGGACCCGGCTGGCCTGCCAGGTCTAATGTGGCTCACTGGCTTATTGACGAACGCCTCCTCATTCCATCTGTTGAACGGAGCCTTGGTTATTTCCATTCTGCAGTCACACGGAATGACACAGCCCCTGTCTTTCTATACATCTTAGTCAACCTGCCACTCCGGTGACATGCACGCAGCGGGCGCCTCCTTGCAGTCCGCCCTCCAGTGCCCGCCCTCCAAGAGGGGTGGCCTCAGCCTGCCTGGCCCTGCCTGGCCCGCCAAACCCTCCCACAGATGCCCCAGAATTTCCAAGCAAGCGCCTTGTGAGCTGATGAAAATCAAGTGATGCTTCTTACCTTTAAAAGCAAAATTTACGAGTCCAGCCTGGGGATTTATTTCCCACCTCCTTAGTCCCCACCCCTCCTTAAGTGATAAGAAACAACTAGAACAAGACTCTGGGGTGTCATGCTGTCAAAAAAATTCTTAATGAAATTAAACCCTCACGCTCTCACAAACGCTGTCGGCTGCGGAGCCCGGCGCTGCAGATGAGTGACTATCGCCATGCGTCTGCGGCCTGGTGGCTCCCCGACTGAAGAGTTGCTGTATGTCAGCTCTTTGCCCCAGGGAATATGGGAGGAATATTTTATACCTGAAGTGGCCTTCTTTCCAGGCAATGGCATACCACGAAACGCAGCTCCACTGTGTGTGCAGGAGAAGTGGCACTTGTAAAACATGGCAGAGGAACGGGGGACGGAGGCAGGGGAAGCACCCCTGGCATCGGAGAGCATGCCCCACAATCTGCATTTCTAATTTGGAAATCTTGGAGGAGCATCGCCCCTGCAACCCACTAACTCTTTCTTTTCTTTATGCACCCTTTGTCAGGGGATCAGGGGGAGACTTTGTCAGAGAGAGGGTGCCGTCCTCCTGAGATCCGTGCCTCCAGATGGAAGGGGAAGTTCGGGAAGCCACCGGCATTCACTAGGAATTGGAACTCCACTCTCATCTCCTCCTTTTTTTTTTTTTTTTTTTTTTTTTTTTTTTTTTTTTGTAAAGGGGCATATTTAAGAGATAAATAATGTTTTCTCTAAATTCTTATACACTTATTTCTAAACTCCTTGCCATTTTTTGTGTTAGGGTGTTCCTTTTTGGATAAAGATCTTCTCTAGACCAAAGACAAACAATCAAAGATAAAAAGTGAATTCACTTGCAAACATCAGCTTCTCTCAAGGAAAAATTCACTGGATTCCAACCCTACCCATATCACCAGCATTAAGTCTGCTTCATTTAAAATGAAAACTCTCCAACTGGAGCTTCCTATCCAGGGTGTCTGTGCCCTCTTGCTTCTGTCCCCACATAGCAATAAAACGCTTGTGCAGAGAGGCTCCGTGGCTTTTAGAACCATCCCTTTTATTTTCTGCTTAAATATGTCTGTTAAATGTCACTGTGGTGAGAAAGCTCGGTGCTGTAGTTCAAGACCATCTGAAACGTCTTGTTAATTCTTCATAACGCATTGACAGGCAAGGCTTAAAAACAAAGCCCGGGGAAGAGATGGCGCTGCCGGGCTGGTCCCTGCCAGGAGTCTGGAAGCTCCCTGCCACAGGAAAGGCACTTCCAACCTGGGGCTCTTTCTCTCTAGCCAACTCTCAGAGCCACATTCCTGGCACTTGACACTTTATTTTAATTGAACACATACTATTAAACCCAAACTAAGGTTCTGAGACTCTGAATTACCTGCAATTTTTGTCTTTAAAAGGGGGATAAAAAAAGCCAGGGAGTCACCACTGCCCATATTTATTGGGAACCATCTGTTACGCCTCTAATTAAAACCCAGTTGTAATGAGCTTGTTAGTGCACAGAATTTGTCAGGTACAGGACGTTTTTCATGAAGCAGTTGTTTAGGTGGCTGAATGATGCCTTAAAATCCTATTAGTTTAACAAAGTAATATATTAGTGTTTTGACCCAATATACAAGAGACTTGAGAATGACCTGGCACTTGGCTCCTCTAATATTTCTTTCTCAAATATGTTGCTATTTCTACCTAATATATAGTCAGATGGCCTCTTATAATTGCTGTATCAAATCTTTGCCTCAATTTCCAACTGCAGGTGATTTCAAATGATTAAAGACGCACAACAGGGAATAAACAAAAATGCTTACATGCAATTATTTTTAATTAGTATTTGGCTATAAAGTGTGTGCCTTCATAAAAAAGTCTGTTATTCACATAAACATCTGTTACCATACACACAAGGAAACACACAGTAAGCCTGTCATCACATCACCAAAACAGAAACACGGAGGGAGGCTGGCAGGAAAGCCAGCACTTTGAGTTTTTAAACAAAAGATATAAGTCTAAGTGCCAAAACAGACGCTGAGCCACACCTTTCAATCAACATCACTCACAATCAAAGGAAGAGCCTTGCCAATGGAATTACACTTGAAAATGTTAAAATAGATGGAATTCTTCTTTGGAAACAATAGCACCTCTGAGCACCAGACAATTTCAAATTCTTTTACTAATTTTGTGCCTGTGCACATAATCAGAGAGTTTCCTGTTTGCATGCTCTCTGTTGGCTGCTAATTTCCCAGTTTCTCTGCACTCTTGTTTTTGTTCATTAATACATCCAAACTTTGTGAGATGCCGCGCCTTAAATCCCAAGTGCCGAATATTAGCCTTGTTTCACAAAAGCCTCCAGCAAGGGGAAAAAAAATATATATTTTAAGTGAGCATGCCCCCACCAAGCACAGGGAGAGATACAGGGAAATAAATTAATACCGCCGTAATTGATAGGTGGAGATAAGGCTGCTCTGTGGAATACTGAGAGGAAAATGAAGGGGAGGTGTGAGAATACCTTGCCCATGAATTACTGAGTCAGTGGGAATTGCCAGGCTCCAGTCGGCAGAAGCTCTTGGAAGCGTGCAGCTCCAGGACCACCCCCAGCAACCCAAGTTAACACATTCTGTTCGCAGCCCAAAAGCTGCAGCTTTTATTAAACGCACAATTCACCAGCCAAAAGAACTTATCTTCATTTGCATGAAAATGCAAACAATAATTTAATTGAATCACACAAATCAGAGTCTACACCGAGGCCATGTTGGGTAGACTGTGCTCAAATTAGGCAGAAATCATGACCCTTGGCTGTGGCCCCTTGGGGACCAATAAGCAGTTGTTACAGAAATACCCCTTGCTCCAGGCTCCTCTTGCCCTTTGCAAGGTGACATCCTCAGGCCTCCCCTGGGCACATGCACACCCCGGTTGTTGGGGTGGAGATTCTTGTAAGTCTGTCCTGGAAGCGGTCTAGAGAATGCAGTGCAAGGGACAGGGATCAAGGGACAGATGCCCCTCAGTAACTTGTACTCAGTAATTCTGACGGTGCAACTCAGCCGGCAAAAACAGAGAGGAGGACCAAGGATGAGCACAGGTCCCCAGCGCCACCTCCCCCTCCACGCTGCCCCCCCCCCGCCCCGTCAGCAGCCCTTGCCTCCCATGCCAAAGCCAAGGCCAGAGAGGGGCTCGTCTGGGAGAGCAGCATTAATCTGTGCCACAGGCCTTTAAAACCCAGCCGCGTGGCAGCCAAAGCCCAGGTTCACTCAAGGGCACGCAGCACAATCATTAGCAGCCCCAAGTAATTTAAAAATATAACCAAGAACAACTGAAAGGAAGAAATATACTATGGGACTAAATCTATTGATCAAGAGCCCCCCAAAGACAGGCTGTAAATAAAACGGCACAATGACCAGAAAAGGCAGGTTTTACATTAAGAAGCAGCAAATTCATGGCCGGGGTGAGCCCGGGAGCCAGGCCTGAGCGTGCGCAGCGTCCTCTCAGGCAGGAAGGTAAAAGATGGCCCCATTTCTCATAAGGGAGACACTCTGGGCCCGAGCCAGGCTGCCCTTTGCTAAGCGCCCATTTCTCATGTGGGGAATCCTCATTTTTCAATCACGCCCACTCGGGTGGACTGCAGCTGGCTTCCCCTTGACGTCACCCCTTCAGCGCTGTCTCTATTTGAGAGACACTCTTAACTGTTTACAGCCCTGCCATGGGCCTGGCACCTGTGCCCTGAGTTCAAGGAAGGCTACTTCCCAGTGCACAGGATGCCTGACCATACCAAGACCAGCCTCCCATCAACATCTCTTCCTGGAGAGAAAGCGGTCCAGCAGTTGGGTGGCCACAGGCTGGACGTGCACCCTGTGGTCGGCAATGCCACCTGCAATCTCTGCCTCTTGTTTACCTTGGTGGTGGAATTACAAACCTTCACTGGGTAAAGGTCTCAAATTGGACTGCATTTTGAAGAGCAGAACTTGTTGAACATAAATACCAAGACAGATCCAAGGTAAACCCTATGACATCATGGGCCCAACCAGCCGAGCTTCCACCAGTGCTCCAGAAACTTCCATGAAATATTCCCAACCCAGTTGGGATCAGGGTGAGGAGGGGAAGACATTTGCTCTGGGCACAGAATTTCCAAGGGCACCAAAAAATTATCAACACTAGATGTTGTTCAAAATCAAGTGTTGTGGGGTGGCTGGGGTAGTGGCTCAGTGGTAGAGCACTCGCCTAGCACCGGTGAGGCCCTGGGTTTGATCCTCAGCACCACATAAAAGTAAATTAATTAATTAAAGATATTGTATTCAACTACAACTAAAAATAAATATTTTTTTAAAAAAAATCAAAAGTCAACGCAAATTAATCAGCTGCCAGCTGGGTCAACCCTACTGGATCCTGAGGCAAGGAAACATTGGTGGGGACAGTGCCACTGCCTTTATGAATCTGTTTGCATTAACTTAGACTCTTTAATATTGCACTAAAGTATTATTACTCTTGATGGTTGATTCTTTGGAGGGCCCTGGAATCTCACATCCAGGTGAGTGCCCATGTCTTCATCCGAGTGCCCACTCTGCTCTGGAAGAGGGCCTCCTTGCCTTGCTCCTTGCTTACAGAGACCAGGTGCTATGCTCAGGTGTTCCCAAAGCTGCCCTTACTGCAGTTCTTTAGTGGGGACCTCCTATTTTGGAGCCTGCACAGTTTCACCGATGACAGTGTTCTACTGGTCTCATGCAGAAGCTGAACATCGGCTGTTCACCTAGGACCAAGGGGTCTTTGGTTGTAGTGGAGTCTCTCTGTGCTGGCCACTTGCTGATGTTTGTATGTACGGGGTTGATTTCTTCTTTGCACATGTCATCATCCAAGAGAATGTAGCCAGTGTACAATCAATCATCATGAAGCCATCTATTGGTACATGCAGCATCCAAACAGGCAGATACTCCCATTTTATGGCATTTCTGTTCTTGTTAGCAGAGACTGGCCTCCTGCTGCAGAGGACAGCCACTGGCCAGAGAACCTTGGGGCATGCATTCCACCCATCAATGCCTTCCCACTGGATCAATCCCCCTGGGACCCTCTGCACTTCTCTCAGCTCCCATCCCCTGCCATTGCCTCATCGTCCAGTGATGTGCAAGACTTGACCACCCTGGACTATCTTGGGGACAGCACCATGGTTCTGTCTGACCCGAGCACCTCTCCTCTGCTGCCACAGGCAACTATGAGAACCTGCTTGGTGCTCATGCAAACTTCCCCGGGAATACAGGATTCTACACACTCAGGGTCCCCTTAGAAGCTCTTAGAGAAAAGTTTCCTTCTTTGTCCTCCAAAGGACTATCCTGAGACACTTTTTGCAAAACACCTCCAAATCCTGGCAGCATCAAGCCCCAGGGTACCCCCCACCATGGTGCATCCCTGAGTTGGGCACTTTTATCCCTGGCCATTTTCCCTGCTTCCAAAACATGCTGTGGACTACAGAAGTGAGGACGGTTCCTCCACGGCTGCTGGAGTGACCCTGGCCCCCACCACTGACGCATTTTCTTAGTAGACGGGTCCCACAGACATGGTGTGTTGGAACCCACCCTCCTTTTCTGCCAGTCAGGAGTTCCTTTGCTGCATTAGCCCCATTGTTATTGACAGTCACCTGAACAAGACGCTGTGCCTCGCCACGTGATTCACTGCAGAGGTAGCCCATGCACAGCAAAGCTCTTCAAGGTCACATGTCACCTTGCCAACCACAGGCAGTGAGAGTAAAGGCTTTATCCCGCCTGGATTTTTTTGCTGGGTCCAGTGTGCGGAAGTTTCTGGGATGTGTCCCCTGTCCCCTGTTAATAATGTCACATCAGCTATTTCCAGATAATCACTGCCCTGTAAATGGCTTCATTGTTAATCCTCTAGTTAAATAGCCAGATTGGCTCCTGTACCTTTCAGCTTGGGCTTCTTCAGGGCCCTGATGATCATACCTGACCCCAGCTACTACTTGGCGACTCTGAAGGGGGAATCACGGCAGGTGAGTGGAAAGCCGTGAGGGTGGAAGGAGGAGGAAATGGAGAGCCTCGATTCCTAAGGCCACGTCTTTAATACGGAAGACACCAACTCCAAGTAGTCAACAGGACTGTGCCCTACAAGTTTACATTTACTAAACATTTCAAGAATGTAGAGTAAGATAAATCATGGAATTGCTTTCAATAGCGGAGATCAGAATGAACTTGTGCTGATGTTATTTCAGTCATCGATGAAATACACAAGGACCTCTTACCAGGCACTTTGAAAGGTGGGTACAGTCTCAAGGTTCTCTCTCTCTCTCTCTCTCTCTCCTGCTTGTCCATCACACCGAGTTGCCTTCTCTTGGTTCCTTCTCTCTTCCTGGACTGGGCATGTGGGCCAAGGTCTATCTGGCCTGCTCTGCATCTGTCTTCCCCTTCCTTCTTCCACTGGCTCACCTCCAAGTCTCCCTTGTCCCCAGCCTTAGCACTGGGTGGGGAACCCAGGTCAGCCCACCCCCAGCCCCAGGGACTGGTTCAGATATGTTCACAAACAGGATCATGAAAGACCCCCAAGAATCCAACACGTGGCTGTCAAGACTGCTCCCTTCAACTTCAGTGTCCCTCTGACATCTAGATGAAGGCCATGCCTGGGAGCCTGCCACTGCCAACGGACCTGCAAGCCCCGTGGAAGGAGATTTATGCAGAAAAGGACCAAGTGGGCAGGAGCCTAGTGGGAGACACAGTGGACGAGGCTCCTGGACCAACCTTGCAGAGCTAGGATTTTCCATGTCACGAACCAACTAATTTCCTTGAACCTGAGTTGAGTGTCTGTCACTTGTCATAAAGGAGTCCACCAACATGTCAGTTTCTAGGGAGAATACATGGCAAGGTGAGCGAGCCAGGGTCCACAGACTGCAGTAGAGCAAGTGACCTCATAATTGCTGCGAGGACCACCCACCCCAAGGAGAGTCTGGTTTTCCCACCAAGCCAACATGAGAAGGGACAAGGACCTGCCCTTTGTCCCTGTCTGACTACCAGAATGAAAGGAACAGCCTCAAAAGCTTCAGGGAAATGGATGTACATCCCCCAAGTTCTCAGGACTCCCAAATAAAGAAAGACCTAAGTTCACGAGTGCATGAATTTGTGCCAAAGGCACATTTCCAGTGCTGAAAAGACAACAGGAGGCGATGCAGCCCTGTCCAGAGATGCAGCAAACAGCCAGTCTCTGGAGGGTCAGTCCTGATGGCCAAAGGTCACTGAGACGCAGTAATAAGAAATAAAACCAAATGGGGACAGGTGGAAATAATGAGGCCAAGCCCTGTCCCAGAGCTGTGGGACAGGCTGGAGCACATGGTGGCAAGCATGGAGTCCCCCTGCCCACAACAGCCAGCAGCAAGGCATCCCACCTGTCATCCTGCAGTGGCCCAGCTCTGGGCCCACACCTGCTGCAGAAGCCTGCAGCACCCCATTCAGAACCCCCAACCTGGCCCAATCTGCCAACTTCAACCTTCCATTTCCCTACCAGCAGCAGGAAAACAGAAGTGGGGAAGACTTGAATGGGACTGTGGGACTAACCAATAGTGTTAGTAGTTTTCTAAGCCCTGACTGGCATAAATCTGGAGCAATAGTGTTGACCCGAGTGCTCTAAACCTCTAGACTGGCACACTCGGGTGGCACCCCATATCAGGTCCCCTCTTGCCAGGCTGGAGTTGTTTCTATTCACACTTGAGTGAATCCTGCTCTGACACCCACTCATCCTAGTCTGTGGATTTCATTCTTCAAACTCTCAAGGCAAAAACCCAGAGAGAAGGAACAGACGGTGAGCTGCTGGGGTCGGCTGCAGCACTGGAGGACAAAGTCCACTACTGCGAGCTACAACACACCATCGATAGTAGTCCAGAAGAAATGGCTTTCTCTGCTGCAGAGGCCCGCAGCTTCTGCAGACCCCACCTGCCAGCTGAAGCAGAGAATCTAGTTTCATCTCAAGCTCGGGTTTCAGTGTCACCCATCAAAGGAGAATAGAGGGAAGTGTCTCTCTGATTTGCCATTCTGGACTATGACTGCTCTTAGCCACTGGAACTTTATTTCTTTTAACTATGGTTGTAAAAAAAGACAAAATCAGGGTTGAAACTCATATCCTCTCTCTACCTTGCAGAATTAATTACCTTAGTTCTAAAATAACCTCATTTGCCTTCATCATTTTTAGCCACTAAAAAGAATAATTTCTTAAATAAAAACAAAATAAAAAATAGACTTCAAGTTAACTATGGAAGACTGAACACACTGTTTTCTCCATCCCTCTCTGAAATACTACTAAAATGATATTAGTGGAAGTAGAAAAAGTCACAAACTCACAAGGAAATCAGGATGACGGCTGAGAGAAGGTATCAAGTGTTGGGCACTAGAAGTCTGATGGATGAGCTGAGCACACGGAGCAGTACCAATAGGAGAGCTGAGTCGATCCAGACTGCAGAACTCCAGGAGAGCTAGACAGGAGGCCCTGTACTCCCGAAGCCATCAGTATAGGAAATGGTTGAGAAAGCTCTGAAAAGAGCCCTTAGACCTCGGGTTTCCCGTTCCTGCTGGGATGCCCAGCACCTGCCCTCTCCATGGCAGAAGCTGGAAGATTGGCCTCTGGAGAGGCTGAACTCTTGATGACTTGGACTTGGGACACCAGGCCACCAGAAGGTGAAGGTGAGGCACCATCTTGGAAGCAGCAATTGAGCTAGCATCTGTGGACTGAGGGCTAGGATGACCCCCTGGCTTCTCAACCCTGAGGATGTGCAGCTCCCAGATAAGCAGTTGGGTATTTGGCTCACCCCAGAGAGGAAACCCCTGGGGGGGATTTTAGGCTCTGTTCTTGGCATCACTGTGACCTGACTACCAGCTAGCAAGGCCGCCAGTCAAGAACCTGACTGCCACCCCCCCACCCCCCACCCCACCCCCTGCAACACACACAGCTTTTCCATAAAGCTTTGCAGTGCTTCACACCAGATAGCCAACAGCTCCCATCTACTTGAGGTGAGCCACTTATTTGAAAGATTGAGGTCAAAATAAATAAGAGGATGGGACAAAGAACTCTTAGGAAACAGATGATGGAGTGAGAAGAACACAATGTCAACCACACATTCAACTAATGTTCTCAGAGATAGGAGGCTTGTACCTACGGGAAACAATAATGTAAGACTCTTTTTAAAATGGAACATCCAGTATACAATTGTTGAGGGCCACAGCCGAGTCGGAATGACGCATGGTGAATTCGCTGCCTTCAGTTCCGTAGCTGATAGATGGGATCCTGAGACAGGACCTCAAAGATTAGCATGCCCTGTATTTGAGACGGCAGGAGGGCCCTCAAAGGGGCCTCGGCTGTGGCCCTCAAAGTACAATAAAGAGCTCTTGCAAATTAAAAGCATGATAAAAATGATTATTAATGCCACAAAAGATTTAGAAGATAAGATTGAGGAAATGAAAGAAGTAGGGAAAAATGTTCAATAGATGGAAAACAGGAGAGAAAAGATAAGATTAATGAGGGAGGTCTAATATTTGAATAATAAGAGTGTCACAAAGAAAAAGCAAAGCAAATGATTGAGAGATAAGATGTACTTTAAAAAAAATAGATCTAATATTGGTCACTAGATTCCTGTCCACCAAATGCACAGTTCAGTGAATACAAATAGCCCTACACTGGGGTGCATGATTGTAAAATTCTAGATTCTAGAAGTTTCTTACAATGACAAGGAGAAAAAGTCACATACAAAAAAGAAAGAAACGGGAGATGGGAAACCAGGTAACGTGGAGTGATGCCTTCAGACTTCCAAGATCTGTTGCAACCTACGTGGTTAGTGCACACATAGAGTACGGGGCTAGCGTAAGGCATTACTGGTCAAGTGAAGGCAGCATCGATATTTTCAGTTATGCAAAGTCTTCAAAACGTGATTTACATGCATCTTCTAGAACATAACTGGGAAGCAAAAGAATGATGCCGACCCCTAAAAACTGGAATTCATTAGCAACTTGATGTATGACTGTGTTAAGACAAGTTTCTGCCCCAGGCAACGTTTTGAGGTATGCAGCAAATAGAAAATCAAGAAAAAATAAATAAAAAAGAGGCAATCATTAACTTCTGGAAAAAACAACAACCAAAAATTTACAATAAAATAAGTAGAATGTAAGTAAATAGCTCCAAACAATATTTGAAAAGTCATAGAATATTGCTGTAGTCTACCTAACCCCAGCCCCAAGGTAGCAGCAATCATATCCTCACTTAGAGAAGACTGATCTTCTGTTAAAAGGGGGAGTAGCACATCCTTTCCATGAGGAAAAAAACAACACAAGGTAAATTCTAGAAAAACAAACCTTGGAAATGCAACGTTTTCTTAAGGGTGCACAGTCTTTCTTCCAAGGGGGCTCAGGGTTGAACTGAGGCATTGCAAATGTCTTTTCTTGGATGTCAAAGTGTGGAGTGTTGACTTGTTCTCCACTGTGAGCTTCTTGCCTCATCATTTCAAGTAGACATTTAGACCACATTGCCTGGCTTCCTGAATAATGAGGTCATGCACACTGTTTGTTGTCTTCACTTGTTAGCGTATGACTTCAACTGGCTCTGGATAGGTGGATTAGGATTAATGGGTGGCTTTGTGGTTTAGGGACCGAGACCTTCCATCTGCAGAGGTGGCATTGTGTAGCAGTAAGAAAAGCCTCGGCCACCAGGCTCCCCAGATTGAAGTCATGATCCTGCCACATACAGATCACATCACTTCTCTGTGCCTCAGTCCCTGCACCCATAATGGGGGATAGCAGTAGTGCCCACTTCAGGAGCTCACAGTGAGATAACAGAAGCAAAGCCCCTTCAACAGAGCCCAGCACACGTCGCCCTGGCCCAGCCTGAGGTTCGCCCTCTCCCAGGGTCCACCCTGCCTGTGGCTATGCACATGTGGAAACCCACAGGGGTGGAGGACCCACCTTTCCTCTCACAGTCACATGAAAGTGTCCCGTTGGCTAGAACTTAACAATGTGGCCTCAATCAGCTGCAAGAGCATGGGGTGAGGGGGGGGGCTAAGATGCTAGGCAGTGGGGCACACCTAAAATCCGCATCTTTGGCAAAGAAGATGCTAACAGGTACTGGAGGACAGTCTTGGCCACCATCTCTAAGTTAGGCGTGTGCCTCCAAGTTCCACATTCACAGCTATTAAGTGAAAAGAGAAAAATGTGGAATGGATAGACCCACTGATGCATTCATAAGGTTTTTTTATATTAAAATGAGGTTGCATTTTATTTTGTTTTTATGCCTTGATTTTTGCTCAATTCAGAGATCAGGTCTTTTGAGCCTTATTAAAAAAAAAAAAAAAAAAAGATGGTGGCCCTCCTAGAGTGCACTGTGCGTGATGGATCACTTGCTTTCTTCTTTGAATGGTTTGGGTTTTGTTGTTGTTGTTCAGTGCTGGGGCCAGAACCCAGGCCTCACACCCCAGGCACTTTGCTGCCGAGCTGCATCCCCAGTCCTTTTTTTTGTTTTATCACAGCTAAGGAATACATTTTTTATTCTAACAGGTGGGCAACAAACAATGCTGGTTTTATCAACACAGCTTTGGGATATTGGGGCTACCAAAGCAGAAATCTCAGAGAGGAACCTCACACATTCATTCGCCATGACTGACTTCTCTGTCTTGTGGAACTCAAAGTTGTAAGAATGGTTTTCTTTAAAGCAATATAGAATTTTTTTTATTGCAAACAGCTAAATAAAGGCTGGTAAAAACAATAGGTTCATTTTTTACAGCAGATCTTCAAATTATAGGAAACTTGTCTCTTGGCCAATTTGGGCTGGCACACGGCCAAAATAAATGTCTCCATCCTCACACCCACCCGCACACTCACTGTGGGCAAGATGAAAACCCTTAATTTTAAAAACTCAAGCCAAGTATTGGGTGAGGAGCAGAGTGACTCCCTTGACCACACCACCCGTGAAAAAAAATTTATACCAGTTTATGTTTTTCACTTCTGCAAATCAAGTATTGAAAAGAAAAACATTTTTTAAAGTTTCAAATGCTGTGATAGTCCATTATAAATCAAGTTTTTAAAACTAAAGTTACATACAAGAACAATCAATAAATGTGAAAGTACTCCCTGGTTAAGTATTTCTGAGCAGTGGTTTTTCTCTAGGTGGGCTGGCCCAAGAAAATCAGCTGGTGTCTTTCTATTTCAAAGCACAAAAGACACCTTTTCAGCTTCTCACCATGTCGCCCTCCCCCCTTTTTTTAATTAACAAGATTTGAGATCATTTGGCAAATTGTATCCATAAAAGTGAGTATTGTGACTGGATGATGTTTTATCACTTGCTGAATAAATCTCCTGCTCTTCTCCCTGTGTACTTCATAAATGTCGCTTCCTCTTCATATTTATCTTGCTTTCAAAATCCATTATGCAATTGTCACTTCATTGAAATCAAAAGCTGTCTCTAATTACACAGGGATGGATTATAAATCAGTTACCCATCTCTCTATATATTCATTTTTTTAACGATTACAGCTAAATGCCTATTTTTGTACACAAAAGACCAAAGTGGATTTTACTGGGTTAAAAATTAAGACTGAAGACATTCTGCAGCTTGAAAGACAATATACATGTGCCTAGTTTGAAATGATGCAGAATTTGGTGAGTCAATGGCTTTGGAGAAGACTGGGCGGGGAGGGGAGCTGGGCTTCCTCCCTGGATCGGGTTAGATGTAGCAGGTGGAGTGTGAGCCATCCCTCCGACAGGACTTGAAAACGCTGCAGTTGGTGATGTTGCAGGGAGACAGTCCTGCAGCCCAACTTGCAATAAGTGGACTTTGGTGAAACGGGCGTCTGCTGCATGTCCTGGTGATCAATCATACAGAGGCACCAACCCTTAAGTTTTAAACACCTTCAAAGGTGGGTGGGGGGAATGCTGTGCTGCTCAGCACTAGGACTTGATTCACTTAGTATTAACTTTCAGCCTTTATGAAAATGCTTTAGTTTTATTTGTGTGATAGTAGTGCATTTCTGGAAAAATAAACACTGAGAGGTTTTCAGTTCATTGTACACCACATACTCCTCATTCCAATCACAAGCTGCGTATCACTTTGCAGAACAGATTAAGATTCCTGGTTTTTAAAGCTTACTTTAAAGATGAAAAGCTACTGCATAACGGTGCATGGTGCAGCCGTCTGTGAGGAAGCGCAAGCAGGCACTGTGCTGGGCGCAGATGGAGCCAGGGTGCTCCCAGGAGCCTCAGCCGGGGCTGCCCCACTCAGTGAGGCAGGCCACTGGGGGTTCCGGGGATCGTATTCTGATGCAAGCGGACGCTGTGCAGTTGCGGTAGGCAGATTCACTTTCCCTGGAAGGATCCAGGATGGCTTCCCGGAGGAGGTAGCATTTTTGTTCAGCTTTGAAGGGTGAGCAGGAGTTCAATATGGGGATGGGCAGAAGGGGATCATCCTCAGCAGAGGGCAGAACAACATGTGTTATAGTTTGTGGGGCATCACAAATAATAAATAAACAAACAAACAAATAAGCAGGCCCTTTGGTCCAGGACAGGTAGACTGGGCAGCCCCACCCCCACCCTGGTGCTGCACAGCATGGGTGTGTCTGAGCTGGGGCCACTCCCCGCTTTACCACGGCTTCCTGTCCAGAGACCTCTCTGGCTACCCTGTGGGCTCTGGGACTGTGATTAGTCAGTGGCTGGGGCATAACTTCTGGGATAAGGCTCCAGATGGAGCCTCTTTCCCACAGGAGACAGGCTGGCCAGCTCAGAGGAGCCAGGTCCTCTGCCTCTGCCTGGTCCCCAGTGCTGTGTCTGCAGAATGAGCACCCACCAGGTGCTCACAAACAGCAAAAAGAGCTGGGCACTGGGGTCCCTTGTTCCAAGTTCCTCCCCCATTGCCATATTCCCATCACCTCCTGCCTCCCAGCACCCCAGGGCTAGGCTGCTGCCCAGCAGGGGTCCCTCCTTCTCTTTTAGCTGGCCTCTTCCAGAGATGCCCAGGCAGGATGACCAGGAGGCACCCATGCAGGATGACCAGAAGGCAGCAGCCCACCCAAGGAACTTGCAGGTAGCAAGTATCTTTGGGTTAGTTCTACCCCTCCCCATTCCCTGCCCTTCCCTCCCTCCCGGGGTGACCATAAATGTTTAAGCATTATCTATTGACGATTATAATCATACAAAGTCAGGACAGATGGCCTCCACTCCTCCACTCACAACCATAAAGTTTACAAACTCTCCACAGCCAGGGGATAAATTACCATCACTGATACCTCGCTCATTTACACAGGGCATTTTTCTTCCGGATGGCTATTTTTCCCTTTCAATCATCTGGCCAAAGTGGTGGTGTTGTTTTAACCAACTTGATTCCCTAGAACCTGAGAAATATTTAGGGATCTGAAGAGTCGCTTGGAAACCATCATAAAGGATTAGGTAAAAAGGATGTTTTGGAACACCAGCAGGCAGTCGGATTTCTTAAGCACTGTAATCCCACGGGACAAGAGAGCAACCTTCTACTCCCACTGGGTCAGGCACAGGGAGAAACGGGCCCCTGAAGGTTTATTTAAACATGTCCTGGGGGAGATAATGGCGTTCAGATGAAGTTTTTAGCTACCAATAACTGCTATTGTTCCATGGACTAATTATGTCTACCTTAGGTTCACCTAATGTGGGCCAATCAAGTCTGTCACGTGGGATGATATTTCTGGTGGTTGTTTTCTAGATTTCCCCCCGACAATGATACCAGTGGGTATTGTGCAACAGTATAGAAAAGGAATGATTAATTCAAAGTTCAGGTGCAAGACAGGGTCAGAAAAGAAATGTTCCTGGATGGAGTGAGCAATTCAAGATGAATTTGTGGCTTGCAACATCATTTTATGATGCATTTTCCATTTTGTTACCAGGGGAAGTCTAGTGGCTGACACACGAGTGATCACAGTGTTTGGTGCCATGTTCTGTGATCGGCTTTTCATAAAAATTAGCTGACATTGTCATGAGCACACAAGTAAATTTATAGCTTTCATACTGGACTGCCATTCCCAGAGCAGTTTCCAATCACTTGGGCTTTTTATTAAGTTTATTGTTCTTTTATTGTTCAGTGGAGTGTAAGCTGTGAGATTACAAATAAGTGCAAGTTCCACTAGATATGAAGTGGAGGTTGCAGAATCAGGACTGAAGCGAGGGAAGGCGGAGACGTTAATTTGAATCACTGGTGATATGAAACACCACCACCTCATGTTCTTGTCACCTGCCTCTCTGCAGAACTTAGGAAACTGTGTTCCATTCCCACGGGAGTCTCCCCAGAAGCCCTTGGAGACAGTTCTTGGGCTGAGACGTGTGCGGCACGCTACTGTGCAGAGGCAACAGACTGGCCCTTCTCTCCACTCCTCTGGGTTCCCCTCCAGGTAGGGCTTGATTCCTCTTCCTCCTCACCTGCCGGGTCCATCATGCTGGGACCATGAACGTTAAGCCTGGAGGACAATGCTCAAAAGCCTAGCTGACCCTGTGCCCTCGAGCCCCACTCTGAACACAGTGGGAGTGTGTCCAGCTTTTTTCCCATGCTTCCAGTTCAGCCCTCCAGGCCCTGACCCATATCACCTGTCCACTCCTTCATGGTTACCCAAAGGAAGCATCCTCTTCACCACAGTTTTTTTAAGGCATTGATTGGCAGTTGTGACCATGATGGCCCTGGTAGCCCAAGCTGAGCACCTTCAGGACTGGGCTGGCACACAGGGTGTCAGTTCATGGCAGCAGGGGTGGGGACTGAGGCCAGGGCCCCCCTTGCGATCACATGGGGAGAGGAGCCAGGAGCCCTGTGGCATTGTTCAACCAGGCTCTGGGGACAGACTCCACCAGGTGTGTCTCGGAAGCGGCCTTGGGCTAATCAGGATACAGGGCTCACATAGCATTTGTTAAGTGCGGTTCCTGAGTTGTTTTTGAAGCAGCTGCTGACAGAAGACCAATCACGCAGACTGCCCTGACCTCCATAGTATGTTCACAAGTGGTTACAAGACTGTGCTGGCTCTGAAATCACCAGCCCACTCCTTCCAGAAACAAGGAGAGGGGGCATCTGCGGTGTTCCCGCAGGGTGGGCGGGAAGGAGAGCTCCACTCTCAGGGAGCTGCACTGCATCTGGGTGTCCGTCTGGGCGGCTGGAGAGCAGATGCCTGTGGGAGTGGGGTGCTGGGCCCTTGCCCAGGAAGGACCTGGCTGGGGCTGCTCCTTGGCCCACCAGGACCCAGTGCAGGGAAGCATGGAGTAGGAATCACCCTTGATTGATTGATTTAATGAATCAACAATTATTGATGGATATAATGATTGCTCATGATTTAGCTGATTGATCTAATGATTATTCATGACTGATTGATCCTTGTGTTAAAATGAAATATTTTTATAACTGATTGCATTTTGTTCCAAGGAGACATTTAATAAAAGCGAGCCAAACGGGAGATACATTCCATCCTCTCTTTTTAACAGTTTCCTGAAACAGCTCTGTCCCTTTCAGCCTTTGTGATGGTGACTCCCAGACTCATGTGTCCCACCCACAACTTGATTCTTGGCAAGGCCCTCCTCCAGTACCCGGAGTGTACCCCGCTTCGAGAGCCAGGGGCTCGGCTCAGCCCAGCTGCCACCTGGCTGTGAACACCAGGTGTCCAGTTCGAAGGCCGCCCCCCCACCCCCCCACCCCCACCCCGGCCACTCACTGCGTAGCCTCAGCCTGCCAGCCCCCACCCTCTAGGCCAGCCTGCACAGGTCACCCAGGGAAAGGCAGCTGCAACCCTACTGCCCACCAGGAGCGGTGTGGCCTCTTGGCTCACACACCCAAGACCTCTCGCCTTTCCCTGTGTCCACAGGCCCTGCAGAGACACGCCGCGTCTGTGGACAAGCAGCAGCATCTTCTGGTGACCCCTCCATCCCACCTCCTCTGGCCTAGTACCTCCCCAGCCTCCATGGGCCCTGTGAGGTCCTCTGCCCCTTGCGCCTTTCCCACCTCCCCAGGCCCCAGCACCGCCATGGCAGGGCAACCTCACGGCCTCACAGAGCGCCACCTCCTGCACTCATTCTCCTCTCGTTCATGCACCCAGCAGCCACTGCTCCTGTGCTGAGTCCACCCGATGGGGCCCAGTCCCTGGAGGGCTGAGGCTTCCTCTGCACTGTCCTTCCAGCCTGCTCACATCACGATTCCAAAGCCATGTTCTGGATTAAAATTGAATCAGATACTTAAGCAGGTGTGTTTGATAAGATTTTTTTTTTTTTTTTGGTGCTAGGGTAGAACCCAGGGGTGCTCTACTTCTGAACTACATCCCCAGTTCTTTTTATTTTTTATTTTGAGACAGGGCCTCACTAAGTTGCTGAGGCTGGTCTTTAACTTGCAATCTTCCTGCCTCAGCCTCCTGAGCCCCTGGGGTGACAAGCATAGCCACTGAGCCCAGCTAAGACTGCATTTTAAAGCATGACATCTGCCAAAATAAAGCTAGTTGTTGTTTCCATTCCATTTTTTCCAGTGTAAATTCTGGAATAAGGAGGGGCGGGTGCCCCTTGGAATGTATTATTTATTCCCTTGAGAAGAGCCCAGATTGTGGGAGCTCTCACAACTGCCTCCTGCCCTGGGCAGCCCCTGCCTGGACCCCCGGGGCTAACTTCTCTGCCACCCCCAGGCAGTCTTTTAGCCTCTGGGCCTGGAAGCTGGGCAGAGGCCAGCCCTGCAGGCAGCTAGGGAAGCCCACCCATTTTGCATCTGTGCAAACCAAAGTGCTAGCAGCAATATTCATCTTAATTTTCTCTTTAAACCCTTGAGTTGTACTATGGCTTCCATTGTGCTGGTGACAGACAAATGCCTTGCAATAAATCAAAGTTAGGGTGACTGATACACTAAACACCTCTGCTTAATGATGTGATTGCTTCTTATCTGCAACGTAATGTCACTTATGGCTTTGCTATTTATAGTCAATGTAGTGTTAGACCATTTTATGCCCCTGATGCCTCTGTGGCCAGCCCATTAGCTGTGATTATGGACCAAAGGGGGATACAGCCTCTGAAAGCCTGGAGACAGAACCTTCGGAGTGTTACACTCTTCCCTACCCACAGAAAGCCTGCCTCTTCACGCACAGTCCACCTCCTGTTTGTCGCAGGCACAGAGGAGCAAATGAGACAATGGCCGATACCACTCATTTGTGTCTAACCCTATCAGTTCTGGCATCTTCAGGACAGGAAGGTAGATATTAAATGGTAAAACAAGAAGACGACCAGGGGCTGTCTCTCTCTCTCTGGCTCAGTCCCCAGCTCAGCAGGGCCCAGGCAGGGGGCAGCTGTGGAAGGGTGGGCCCTGGCAGCAAGTCTCCTGTTGGGTTGCCCAGACTGCCACTCATTTATTATTTGCTGAGCTATTTGCCCAAACTATTCTCTTTGAACAGAGTGTCGCCCTGATCTCCCTCCTCTGCTTGGTCCCTGTGCTCTGAGAGTTGCTGCTGGCTTCAAAGGCGGCCCCCAGGGTAGGCCCAGGGCCCCAGCTCCTGGGTTTCTGCCCACCCCTCCTGAGCCTGGGCACCTGCACAGGCCCATGCTGCCCCTCCCCCAGAAACAAGACCAGAGGCAGGCTGCTCAGGGAGAAGGGCCGGGGAGCTCCTTATGTCTGTCCGTGGTTGTGGAGGGCCTCTCCAAGGTGCTGGACCCCAGGCGACAGCTGAGAGGGTCAGCAGCAGGCCAGGGGCTTTCCCACAGCCCCTGGACCTCACTGCCTCAGGAGCTGCATGTTGGCTTGACAAGGAGAGACTGGTAGGTGGATAGGAGATGTCCTGTGGAGAAGCAGGGGAGGGGGCTGGCTGCATGAGGGGGAGGCTGACATCTGGACGCAGCTCCAGGCTGAGGGACGCAGAGGACAGCCTCAGAAGGAGCCAGCCCTGCCAGCACCTCAACTTCAGACTTCCGGCTTCCAGAACTCTGAGAAAATAAATTCCCTTCGTCTCAGCTGCACAGTCTGTGGGAGTTTTTTACAGCGATCACAGGAAACTAGTAGGGGACTGAGACGTTTGTGAGGCTCATGGGCAGACGTCAGAGCGAGCCCCAGGCCAGCAGTTAAGTGCCCAGGCCTGGGCAATGCCTGCTTCTGCTGTGGGGGGCTCACTCTAGGAGGCGAGAACTTAGGGGTCAAGATGAGAAACCCCACGCTCCTTGAACACAGAGGGTACATTCATGTTCCCTTGTTCCTGCCTTCGCCCCCCACTCTTGGATACCATGGTTCTTCTGAGATGCTCTGAGGAGAACGAGGTCTCAGCCAGGGGCACATCAGCCAGCCTAGGCACACACTTTTCCCTGCACATGTGGCACTGGGCTCAGATACTCCTTCCCTAAGACACCACAGTCTGAGCACAGAGCTCGACCAGACCTTTAACCATATCCTCATCTTGGGAGTCTTCTAAAGTAAAACAAGTGTTTTTACACCCTGAAAATCAGGAGGCATTGGGACACAAGATCTAGCAACAGGTTAAATTTGGCTCAGTAATGATGCATGGGTTTTATCCACAGAAAGCAGATGAAGAACAGTCCCAGGCTCCTAGGCCAGCAGCACAGAGCCATCCACAGGATGCTGGGTCCTTGCATCCTTCTGCTCAGCATCTTCAGATGGCAAGCCTGGCGCTGGGCAGCCCTGAAGTGGCTGCTAAAAGGAGAGAGCAGGGAAGGCAGGGTGCACCTGCAGTCCCAGCTGCTTCAGAGTCAGGGGTAGCAAGATTGCTTGAGCCAGGAGTTTGAGGCCAGCTTGGGCAACATAACAAGAATCAGCCTTAAAAAGAAAAGAAGAGGAAGAGTGGGAGGAGGAATGGGAAGAGGAGGAGGAGGAGGAGAAAGGGGAGGAGGACCGTAAAGGAATCAGAGAAGGAGAGAGGGAAGAGAGGTGGAAGGCAAGGAGGGGAGGAAGAGAAATGCCTGCTCAGAAGTCAGCCAACTGTGACAGTTACACACATATTTCATTTTATCTTAGAGACCGCCCTTTCACAATAAATAGCAAGTCATAAATTTCTAAATGAAATTTAGGGAAATAAAGCAGAAAATCATCAGCCACTGAATGACAGACACAGAAGTTATCGGCATCATTATCAAAATTACTTTAAAACAAAACAAAAACCCCAGAGTGGCTTCAAGGGCAGAGTTCAAGAACATCTTGTGTTAGCTGCTACCAAGAACCGGAAAGGGCCCAGCCCTGGGCGGGTACAGCAGATGTTCAGGAGGCTGTGAGGGTGGGCAGGCTGGACATTGATTCACAGTGTCTTGGCAGCACTTACGAGAGGACCTCTATAGTACTTCTGTATCCCCTCTTACCAAAATATCACAAATACGATCTGTAGAGCCTTTAAACCAAATGTGTTGTTCCAGAGTTCTGACACTAAGAGGAACATTGTAATTAAAAAGCAAACTGGTGGGAAGGTTTGGAAAATTCTGTGAAGTAAGAAAGATGTTTTAAACATGTGGTAGACAAAGGGGATTTTGCAGAAGTAATAGCTCTATTCCATTTTAATATTTTTTAATGATGAGGTGTTTTTTAATCCCATTCCACAGAAGGCAAGATGTGGTGCTGATTATGGACGGAATGGTAACAAACAGCTGTAAGCACAACTCCAGCCTGCATCTTACTTTTTTGGTGATATCTTTCAGCTTCTGGTTGAAAATGGGAATAAATTAAATGTGATTGCTTGCAACTACTTCGCATGTGCTCAACCGTGCTTGTGGTGGACGCTTGATCTGTAACAAACCTGTTTTTTGGGGGGGGGGGGCAGCACTGGGGTTTGTATCTCTTCTCAGTGTCTCCGGCTAATCTTTTCATTAGGGGGTTTTTGCATCTCAGAGAAATTAACAATGTTATTAAAGAGTTTCTGCAATTTGGCTAAGCAGCACTTCCTTTAGGGTAATGCTCTTCCTTCAAACTTTCAATGTCAGTTATCATTTCCAAAGCAGCTTGACCTGGAAGCTTGCTGCTCAAATTGTGGGGACTGTTAATGACAGTTTTATTGGGCACTATGCTTATGGTTCACATTTTGAGGTCTGTATGTAATTGATCTTTCTCCCCTACATGAGAAACACAGCAATAAGCTGGTTGCAGCACCACATTATAGATATAGAGAAATAATAATGATGTCACCTTGAGATTCAAAGATCGTAGAATAGTAATAGTCTTCTCGCTCATTTCTCCCAACCGTGATGACCTCTCCAACGCTAAATCCTAACAGTCTCAGCATTATTTTTGAATTATTCATGCTAGCCTTTTCCCTCACTACAAAATCAAGGAAAATGAATGCATCAAGCTCTGTCAGCTCCACAGGTATTTTGGTAAAAATATAAAGTGTTATCTGGTATCACACACACAAAATGAGGTGGGGGAGATGCTTCCTTTGAACAGAAACCCATACAAACAAACAAAAAACTTAATTTGTGAGGAGGATCAAGGGCATGCCTGCCATCAGTTCTGAAATGGTCATCGGCCAATCATGTTAGGGTTAGAGGGACAATGAGAGGTCCCTGGCTTTAAATAAAATGTGCTTAATAGGATTAGATCTATTGTCAATCCACGTCCCCAAATTGCACCAATAATAACATCAGGAGATTTGTGATTTCTATGATAGCCAGTTTTAGCCAGAGTAAAACTTAAAGCTTTCACTTTGAAATATCAAATCAGCATCTATTTCTTATTTTAATTCAAATTATGTAGCAATGGCAGCTTGCCAACTCTGCTGGTCAAGCCAGCCGAAGAATACGGAGCACGACAGTTTTATTCCAGGGATGGATCTCATAAAAAGCGCATGTGGGAATAAAATAAAATGCATGTAAATGTAAACTCAGCCAGGTACCCTGATCCATCTGTAGCTCGTGACCTTTAAGTTCATGATGAAAAACAAATGTCAAGCTTCCGGAAGACAGGAGCATCCCTGGCTTGGCCAGGCAGCACGTGCTGTCCCACAGACTGTATTAATTTAGTATGGCATCGATAACCTTGAAATCAGGATTTTGCACTAAAAATCCAGGTTGATGTTTATTCAGAAACCAAAGAAAAAAGGCAACTTCATTTAAAGGGGCCCTTCAGCGGCGACTGGGCGATTGTCACTTATCTCTCCAGAATTTTGGAGCTGTTCGCTGGCTTCCATGGCAACAGAGGCTTGAGACTCTGAGGACCCAGAGATGTTCCTGGAAGAGTCTTTCCGTTCTGTATATCATTCTAATTACAGAGGCGCGTGGCTTCTTCAGCTAAGCAGGCCGCACCTAGAGAGAAGGCAGGACCCGCCCCAGCTGCTCCACCACTGTGTGGCAGACCCCTTGGGGACCAAGGAGGGTGCAGGTAAGCTGTGCAACATGAGCTTATTGCTGATGACCAAAATGTGTTTGGGGGTTTCTTCTCTCCTAAAGAAACAGAAAGATGCCACTTGTTCTCATCATGGGACTCGCTATGTGATCTGACCACGGTGGTTCCTGGTGGAGCAAGCTCCCTGCCACTCTGTATTCTGGCGAGAGAAACCGCGGTGGAGTCCTGCGCTGGCTGTGTGATGAGGTTAATGACAGGTCTGGTTGAGTCCTGCGGTGCATTCAGAGTCCTCCAGGATGGAATTATGCTCAGCATAGATTGCATGTTAAGTACACTCCCGACAGTTCAATTCTTTAAAACTTGGTTGTAATAAGGTCAATTATTGGTGAAATAGCTGGAATCTTTTCTTTTTCTGCTACTATGGACTTCTAGTCTAAAAGAGAAAAAGAAAAAAAGAGAGAAAATCTAGTTTCCCTTCTCTCCCCCAGGATGCACAGCCAGTCTGTGCCCGAGCTAGGGCTTCTTTGTCCTGGAGAAAGGTAAATGCTCTTTTGATGCTTCCAAAGCTGTCTAGAATTGCAGCCCACCCCGCCACCATGGTAAAGCCCAGCAGTGGGGTCCAGAGGCTGGTCCCAAGAGAAGACAGCTTCACTTACTTGGGGTGGAGAAAGACTGGGGAAGGAGATGGGTTTGGAGATGACAGAGGGAGCCTGTCCTCTGCCCCTGACCATGGGCTGCAGGTGGGATTGAAAATGCAGTATATGGATTCCAGAGAATTTCAGATTTCAGATAAATACTATCAACAACATTTGGGGCATATCTGTACTAAAAATCTTATATTTTCTGAAATTCAAAGTTCAGAGGAACCCTGAGGTGGGCATGTGCCTGGTAGTGCAAGGGTGTGGGGGACAGAGGTGGTTGGAGGGGCCAGACTAGCCACTGGGCATTGAGACTCTCCAGACAAGGCAGTGGGAGGCACAGAGAAGGGTGAGTGGGACACAGTCAGCGGACTGCAAGAAGGTCTGCTGTGGACCACCCTCAGAGGGGAAGGAGAGGAGGCCATGGTGCTGTTGTGGTGCCCTGGTGATGTGGCACGGAGATGACATGGAACTGCAGCTCCAACACACAGTGTCCCTGGCCACACTGAAGGAGTGTTGTAAGTGAGGGAGCCCAGGGTGACCCTGCAGCATTCTTACTGGGTCTCTGGCCACTCTGCCCTGGGCATGGGGGCATGGGGGCCTGGTGAACATGAGGAGGCCCCGCCTGAAGTCTCAGTGTTTAGAAGGCAAGTTGAGCTGGCAAACTGTCGAATAAAGTACTGCCTTCATAAGACGAAACAGAAAAACATCTGTACTAGTCCTAGTACAGATGAAGCTGGCAAAGCACCAGTGGCTGAATGTAGTGCTCGCTCCACGTGTCTGGGGGCTCTGTTCACGGGCTAGCAAAATCTGAATAAGTAAAAGAGGAAGGACAGCCATGAAGTTTATTTTTCTTACCTCATTTCAGTCTGACCATTAATTTGCTGTAGGTGCTTTGCACATGATTTGTCTTCTAGTAACATCAATGACAAACTTAATTTTTGTTTCATTTAAATGCATAACTTTTGGAGACACTTTTGTCAAAAATATACATGAAATGTTAATATAATAAACTAAATTTAAATGATTTCCCACATTTTCAAAGATTATCTTGCTTCTAACACACTCAAAGTTAGCTGTCAGAAAGCAAAACAATAACTTTAGTTGTAGAATTACATATAATGAAAACTGAAATTTTTATTTAGATATTTGAAGGTTTCATTAAATTGTATGAAACATTTAGATAAAACGGCACTGATAAGCTGGGGGTGGTAGCACACTAACTCGTGTAGTCCCATCTACTCAGGAGGCTAAGGCAGGAGGATTGCCTCAGCCCAGGAGTTTGAGAACCAGCTGGACAACATAGTAAGACCTTATTCCAGAAAACAGAGAGAAAGAGAGAAGACACTGTGATTCTTCTGGACACTAGAACCAACCCAGCCTGCCTGTGTTGCTCAGGAAAACACTGGTATGTCACCTTGCATGGGTTACATCTGAAGAAGCGGTGTAAGGGCAGGGGGCAGTCCTTACTAGGTCTCTGGCAGCTCTGCCCTGCATATGCAAACCCGGGGAAACACATTGTTGACTGTTGCAGACCCCAGCTCCTGGGCAACCAAGTGCATTGCTGAAAATGTCCATCTCCTTCATGGGTCCTTCTGCAACCACAGCTGGAGCAAGAAGATAAGGAAGAGAGCAGACACCCTTGGGAAGTGGTGCCTCAGTGCACAGCAAAGGGTCCCAGGAGTTCACAGATGTCTCTGTGCTCCCTGCCCAGGAGTGCATCTGTCTTCAGATCCACTGGTGGCACAGGGAGGCCCCGTAGACCTCAGCACGGAGGATGCTGTGGGGCAGAAGATGTGGAGGTGCTCTTGGGCTGGGGATGGTGTCAGACTGGAAACCCAGTGTTTGGGGGGTCCTGCCCTTCCTGTGTCTGCCTTGTAGTGTTCTTAGGTCCTGCATGTTCTTGCCTAAGAGGTGTGTGCACGGGTGTGCTTAGGCACAGGCATGGAGTGGGACCCTCCAGGGAAGGAGCCCCTGAAGTGCCCCTTTGGGCTAAGGTCCTAGGGCAACTCTTTCCACTCCCTGGATGGGGAAGCTGTGCGTGAAATAGTCTGGGGTGCGGTGGGAGGTGTGGAAGTGGGAACATTAGGAACTGGGGCTGGGAAATGCCGAGTCTGGGATGTTTTCTGGCGATGCAGAGGAACTTGACTATGGAGAGCAGTCTGGGTTCTGAGAGAAAAACTTAATGTAAATACAGACCTAGGAACCACTCGTATACAGGTGTTCTGAAACACCCAGCGGCTGGCGGACCACCGAGGGATGAGCGTAGATGCAGAGGAGAGTCCTGGATGCTGGGGCACAAAATGCAGGAGACACAGATGACACTCAGCAGGATGGCTACCAGCAAAAAAGAAGAAAAGAACAAGTGTTGGCAAGGCCGCGGAGCAGCTGGAGTCCCGGTGCACTGCTGGTGAGAATGCAGTGGCCCTGGGACACAGCAAGAGGGCTTCTCCTACGCAAAGAGCCACCACACACCACACGGTTTAGCACCTCCACCTCTGGGTGCAGACCCCCAAACAATCAAAAGCAGGGACTCAGATATGTGCACGTCCCTGTTCCCAGCAGCATTATTCTCAGGAGTTTACTGGGAGAAGCCTCCCCAGAGTCCCTTAGTGAAGAAATGGACAAGCCAAACGTGGTCCTTCCACACCATGGAGTACTTACTAGACAACCTCAGAAAAGAAGGGAAATCTGACACATGCTACAACACGGATGAGCCTTACATCAGCTGACAGCAAAAAGACAGGTGCTTAAAGAGAAAACAAAACACGCAGGCCACGACCACCTGCACGAGGTCTCCAGGGTGGTCAAACACAGAGACAGAAGGTGCAGCTGCCAGGGGCCCCGGGAGAGGCAATGAGCACTTGGCCTTTCACAGGCACAGTTTCTGTTTCTACAATGAAAAAGCTCTAGAGATTGAGGAGGGTGGCTGTACAACAGTATGGGTGGACACTTAAGCTACACACTTAAAAATGGTGACAATGGCAAGTTCTACGTTATGTATATCTGACCAGAGTCGCAGGTAAGGCAAAGGACCCTGCACGGGGCTGAGGCTCGCAGCTCCCCGTGCAGATCAGCATCTGGGGGCCTGTGGCACGTGGGGTGCCCTTCCTGCCATTCTGAGCATGGCGTCCCCTCCCTTCCTCTCTTCCCTTAGGCTGCTTCCCATCTGGGACTTGGTCACTGTCCCTTGTGCCACGACTCCCTCCTCTGTCAGCAAGCCACTCCTCACGCTCCCCACTTGTCTCTGCCGCTGTGCACAGGTCACTTGCCTCTCCTGTGCTTCTCCTGTGCCTCTGGGCACTCAGCTCCTCCTTCACAGGCAAACGACAGGTGACTTCTCCAAGTGGATGTGGTGAGCAGTGGGGGAGGCGGATGGAGAACCTGGAGACAGCTCCCTTCTCACTCCTGCGTCTGCTGTCAGCAAAGGGAGGGGGAGCGGGGAAGGACAGGGAAGGGGACCAAGAGTGTGGCCAGCAGATGTGGGGCGCTCCCTCAGAGATGAGCAGCAGCCGGGGAGTGGTCTGAGGAGGCCGGGGCTCCACCCTGCTCAGGATCTGAAGGGCTGCTCTCGCTTCATGACATGGACACAAGGAGTTGAATGCAGCCTTGGTTCGCTTCAGGGAGTGTCAGTCAAAGTACGCGCACCTCATCTAGGCCATGAGGGTGTCTTGGAGACATAGAGCCTGAGCTGGGACCCCGCACAGGGCCTGGGTAGTGTGCTGAGGTGCAGAGGGTGGCGGCTGAGCTACTGCAGTCAGCACATTTACTACACAGCCCTTCCCACCAGCACGCATGGGAGACTTCTGGGTCTACTTGATTGGGCCACGGGATGTCCTGATATTTGCCTAAACAGTATTCTGGGTGGGACCTGAAGGTGTTCCTGAAGGTGAAGTTGGATTCTGCAGAGTCTCACTGCCCTAACGTGGGACAACCCCTGATCCGCCGAGGCCTGAGGGGAATGTGCGGGCTGAGCAATAAGGGATGCTCTCTCTCCAGCTGCTGTCACACTGCGCTGTGGTCTTCCCTGCCTTTGGGCTTGGACTCAGGATAGAACTGCACCATTGGCCGTCCTGCTGCTCGGGCCCGAGGACAGGGACTGGAACTCACATCATCACTTTCCTGCGTCTCCAGCTGCCAACGGCAGTGCTGAGGCTTCTCAAACTCCATGGCTGTATAAGCCAGCTGCTCACAACAGGCTGCATACCATCCGCACGTGTGTGCATGTGCTGAGCTCCGTTTCCTATAACAGAACAGGGTCCTACTGGGTCTTTGCAGAACCCATCTCACAGGCGGCAGACACGGTGGGGGTTTGGATTTACGTGGTTCAGTTCTCTGGTTATCATAATGTATGGCATTTTGATTGAGAAGCAGTGGATGCCCTCAGTGACCGTGTCCCAGTGCACCTCCAGCAGAAGAGCGGCCTGTACCCTCGTCCCTCTGAGTGCTTTGTGGACCTCCGCTGCCCGGGGACTTTCATCCACATGGTCAAGGTGGTGTCAGGCTGGCAAAGCAAAATCTTTGCTATTTGACTTTCAACTGTGAAATTTTGCAGTAATATTATGAGTTGCTCCCCTCAACAACTGCCTGGCTTACAAACTCCTGGGAAGGTGAGAATGATTTAGAGTTTGTGGGGGGGCTGTAGGTTAATCACGAGAGAACCGGCTGCTGTGAAGGCCGGGGGCATTGACAGATGGTGTTCCCGTCTCCCTTTCTGATTTCCCTTATTTTCAGCCTGACATTTTTTAAAATAGATTTGCCTTGAGTTTTTGCACATTTATAAAACCCATTTGAAAACTTGGCTGTTGGAGAATGGAACTGATTTTATGGTGGGGAATGATGGTCCGTAGATTTTTTCAAACAAAACAGAAAAACCAGCAGAGATTGCTAATTCCACACTTAAAGAGAGAGCCCCGGTCCTCGGGTCCTCTTGCTCACAAGCCTGTCCAGTTTAAAAAGAATTAGAGGAAGTCAACATGCAGGCGCCAGGGCTGGGAAGCAACTGCTGGTCGGACATCATGGCAGATCGGAAGGAGACTCTTCCAAGAGCTTCTTTTTCCTTGGTCATGAGGTTACCTCCGTTCACAGCAGAGGCCAGTTTCAATGTGACCTCCCCTGCATGGTAGAACTGCTGTCTTCAGATGGAGTCCTGATTTTCTAAAAAATTAAAAAAGAAAGAACGAATTAGTAAGAAACATGATTACTGTATCTTTTCAGCTTCAATGTATACTTCATATATTTGAAAAAAATAAAAGCTTTTTTGAAAAAGAAATTTAATGTGCACAAAATACTTCTCTTTCTGTTTCTTTCAACCACTTAACATGTAGAGCCACTCTCAGGGTGGGGACCTTGCATTAGCAGTGCCAGGCTGGACTCTGCTGACGGTGGGGTTCAGCTATTTGGACCTGTGAGCTTATGTCTCCCTGGGTGTTTTGGCTGCTTTAAACTGTTTTATTTCCTGTTTGGTGCCAGTACATACAAATAAACACTTCCTTGGTTAGGAATCGATACTGGTCTTGCATGGTTTCCACTTCTAATAATTCCACTGCAGGGATGCTAAAGGGAGCCAAGAACAGAGAGGGCAATCTTGCATTGTAGGAAAAGAAAAGCCATCTGTAAACAGTACTCCTTCTCTGAAGCCTCTGCACTGGAGGTTTGCCTTGCCTGTTGGAAGGAGGTGGCTATTGTACCCTCTGCTGTGCTTTGGAGAACCCACCCTGTCCCAGGTCAGGTAGACTGTGACCAGCCTTTGCCACCAGAACCCTGGACTTACCTCCCAGTCCCTCCCTGGCTCGAGAACCTGCACTGGCCTACTACCAGCCACCGCATCGAGTCACAGCACCTCTCCTGATAGACTCAGTAACTTGGTCCTCTCTGCTCCACCTTGACTCCCGCTCCTCTGGGGAGCCCTTCCCTAGCACCCAGCCTACGCAGTTCCAGTCTCAGCTCTGTGTCAGTGCCAGCTCTGAATCATCTCATGGGTTCTTTCATATATCTGTCTGTCTGCCCATAAAGTGTCTACTTAGCACCTCGTGTGTCCAGTCCTGTTCTTGGGGCTGAGGACCCAGAGGTGAATGCAGTGCAGCCTGGACTTTCAGAGGACGCAGCCCTATTCCCATGGCCTGTGCGTGGACAGGGACACATTGTCAGTACCAGGGATGTCCAGTGTTTGGCTGGACCCTGAGACTTGGGTCTTGGCCTGTCCAGCCCTCCCAGCCTACAGAGGAGGCCCGGGCGGGCTGGGGAGGGCTGGGCTTCACTGGGTGAGGTTTCATCAAACATACCTGGGGCACAACCTTGGGCAGGTGAAGTCAGGTCTGGAGAAGTGAGGGGCTCCCGAAGGTATCAGGGAAGAGCTGGGCTGGCTGAAGGAACATCCTGGTGCTGGGAGCAGAGAGGGGGTCAGACCCGGACCTCCTGTCAGCTTATTTAGGAAGAAACCACAGCTGCTATCAGACCAGGAGCAAATGGGGCTCACCCAGACTTTGTTTACAGTGCTGTTAACTGGGAATATGACCATCCTGACGTTCATTCTTTTAATGATTGATTAATCATTAATCGATCATTACTACTCTTCATTGCTACTTGGAATGTGACCTCTAGAGATGCACACATCACTAACACCAGCACCACTCTTCCTAGGGGTAAGGTCTCGATGCAGAAATAAGTACGTGACACTGAGGACCTGCCAAGCAGTGGTAGGGGTGCACTTTGGGCCAGGGTCTGGAGCAGAGTCGGTGCTGGGGATGGAGCTCAAGGCCCTGCCCTCCAGAGAAGGGCAGGCGCAACAAGATTCCAGACAGGCCGCTGAACACCCCACCCCACCTGGAGGTCAGGAGACAGGGGGACGCTGGCTGTGAAGTTATGGTAGGAAACGCTGGTGACAGTTGTGAAAGCAGCAGTAAAGAACCACAGGCGTGCTGAGAGATTCCACCAGGAGTACCAGTCATGTCATCCTGTCCCCAGAAGCCTACCTGGAGCCTTGCTGCTGGTGTGGGTTGCCACAACAGGCATCTCCAGGCCCGTCACCTCACTGAGGTGACCCTTCCTGGGAACCGGGTATTCTCCCCATTTCAGACAACACCACCACAGCTTGGTGTGGGTCATTCAGAGGCTGCAGAGCTGGGTGGTGCCCATGCTCAGCCTCGGGGTCCCCTCTAGGGCTGGCCTGGGGGTACAATGCTGCCAAGTGAAACAGACCCCGGCATGGACCGAAAGGCTCTCCTTGGCTCCCCAACAGATACGAGCTGAAGCCTGCGGTGGGAGGCTGGCCCAGGGGAAGCGCCAGTCCATTGGTTCCTGTCACCCAGCACAGAATTCAGGGACAGCCCGGCCGCTGCAGCTGTGGTCCCTGGGTGGGAAGTAGGGGAGCTGCACTCCAAAGAACTGGTATTCTGTTGTTCGTTAAAGAAACTTAAAAAATCTATTACCAAAAAAGATTTGGATTAGGTATTCAAAAAATGTTACTGCCTAAGGATTGTTTGACTTTAGAATAAAATAAAATGTAGATGCACGAACATTTTATGAAAGAGTAATCATTAAGCTGTAACAGCTTATGTGCAAATTGTTTTCATGATTGTGTTATTAAAAGTTCAGGAATAAATTTAAAAAAATATATTCAAAATGAACTTCCAAGCCTTCAGTTTTCAAAATGAGACTTAAAAATTTTATGTTGGCAAATGTGTACTTGGAGCATTTATGAGACTGGCTTGATTTCTGGGGATGTCATTGAGAAGCACCTCATATGTGACACTGAGCCCAGCCCCTCTGGGGCTGAGAGTCCCTCATCCTTCTCTGCCTCCCTGCCCTCTTGCCTTTGCGCTGGTTTTTCATCAAACCCGGAAGTATTTCCATCTCCCTCCCAGAGCCTGCTCTCTCTTTGCATCCTGATGTCAATTCAGGCTCCTGAAGACCTCACTGAGCACTGGGCTTTGTTTTTCTCACTAGTACTGGCACTGGAGAACCACGAGTGGTACCAGCTCACTGGCATCAGTTTTGAAATACTTTCTGAGCCTGAGAATTCTGGAGGTAGAACTATAGAAGTGTACTCATGGCCTCTCGCAGTGAGACACTGGGCAGAACAGGCCTTTTGATCAATGCTTTCTGGTGGCTGTCTTTAAGGCACTAATTTTTCAAGCTTAGAGAGAGAGAGAGAGAAAGGGAGAGAGAGATAGCTTCAGTTTTCAGGTAACTAATGACCCAAAAGGAGGAAAAGAGATGATTTAATAATTATATCTGTGCACCTATTAAACCACGTGTTTCTCGTTCTGGTGGAAAGTCACCCTCCCACCCCTGTTAGTAGTAGAGGTATTTTCTTTTGGAAGATTAGACTATTTTCAAATTCTACTTAATATACTAAATTGAATGCCACACTCTGAAATCCATTTCAACTTTTATGGACATCCATGCCTCCTCCAGGGGCTTCTTTAGGCATTTGGTTTATTGGGGAAGAGTCATTTATTCCCTGCAACGATGCCCACGGTGCTGGCACATTATAGCAAAGAAAATAAGCCACAAAATTCAAGTTCTCATTGCAGAATAGTATCAACTTACATGATTTTCCTAAAATAATGGAAAATGTTAGAATATGACATCCTAGGGAAGAATAGAGGTTCTTGCATATCTAATCAAAATGTTATCATCCCAGAAACATATTCATAATATGACCTTTGTCCATTGCTTCAGAGTGGAGAGAATGCTCTCCAACAGGAGAAAGTCTCAGCTGGAGCATCTCGGGCTGGAAGAAATGCATGGAAAATAAACTGCCATTCCAACCAGAGCCTCTGTTTCAGGTCTGCACAGGGGAGGGCATGGGGACCCTCCTGCCATTGTCTTAAATTATCAAAGTTGAACTCCTTTTGGATTTTTGAACAGTTAAAAAAAAAAAAAAACTTCCATCAACAGTTTAGTAAGCTGCAGCATGCCTAATTCCTTGGCTTTGAATCCTGAGCTGAGGACAGCACAAGAAATTCTACTGAGAATTTCTCCTGAAGCCACGCAGCCATCTGGGAGGTGAGTTTCCACGCTGTCGACACAGAGGGAAATGGAAGTTCTGCAGCCGGCTTCCCCATCCCGGCTGCACCTGCTCTGCGCATGCTCCTGACTGCTGCGTATCTGGGAAGCACCCCATTTCAGAGGCGTCCGGCACTATCTGCAGGGAAGTTTAAAGCGTGGTATAAACTCCCAGTGCTCACGAGCCTTCGGGGCAACGCACAAAACCCGTTTCTGCCCACGGAAGACGCAGGTTTGAACCAAATCCCAATAGCTTCATCCCCAGGTTGATGGGAATCTGAAAATCTTTTTGTGGCTGAGAAGGCTGGGGGAGGCTGACTCCTTCCTCCCCAAATGTCACTCGGTCCCTGTATCGGCTCTCCCTGGTGCTCACAACCAGGGGGCTTTGGTGTAGAATGTGGATGAAGCAACAAATGATCAGGAAAGATGAGGTGGAAAAGAATTTCAGATAGCAGGACTGAGAGGAAGTGAAACAATGAGGATTTGAAAAATGCAATTTAATAGAGGTTTCACCATTAAAATGATTGTGCATCTCCCAAAGAGCAGAGATAAAGTGGATGGAATGTGTTCAGCCTGATTCACAAACGGCAGAGCACACAAAGTCTAAATCGACCCTTTGCATGCTATGTCCAGAGAGTCTATTTATCTGGGAACTCACTGTCCTGTGTAGGTAGCCCATGGGCTCTCCAGCATGGGGTGATCAGAAAACCTACAAGATTCATGATTCCAAAATCACCTTTAAATTCGTATTTAAATTATTTCCAATTTATTTTTATCACACAAGCCTGAGGAGATGCCAAAGTGAATAGTCAGTTACTATTTCTGGCTTGTTAATATCAAGTTACATATTTCCAATCATTGACATTCTCAAGTGCTACAAATGAAAATCAGATTTGCAAAGTGGAAGACATTGGGGAAGCCGTATCTACTATTCTCTTCTCAGACGAAGAAAGACAAGGTTTTAATCAGCAGTCAACTCTGTAGTCTTTGGAGTTGGTTTAAACTAAGTCAGCAACTCTGATTCTTTTATTTGAAAAACAAATAGCAGGATAAAATTCCTAAGCCTTAGACATACACCATCATAACTTACCATCAAAAGATTTTTAAGTTCTTCAATTCAAATATGCTAACAGTCCTCCCTCCCTCCCTCCCTCCCCCCCCCTCTCTCTCTCTCTCTCTCTCTCTCTCTCTCTCTCTCTCATCCCTCTCTTCCTTTCTTTGTACTCTTTTTCTTCCCTTCCTATTCCTAATCCTCTGTCCTCTGGAATTGAGAATATTCTTAGGAATACGATGCTTGGGGGCCTCTGACTCTGTATGTCCTGCTCTCCCACTGCACGGCAGAACAGCCTTGGACACGTCACTGACTGCTTCAATCCTCACTCTCCTCACCTAGAAGATGACATAATGACATTCACCTCATAAGGTTGTGAGTTGCTGAAAGGGCCACAGTTGTGATCACACTGGCACAGTGCCTGGCCCAGCACCTGGCTCAAGGTTCTTGGCTATATACTACAAAATCCCAGCTACACTTGTATATTCAAACAAGAGTGTTTATTGCCACAGAGAAATGAGACGCCAGGCTTGCCGCCTTCAGGTCTGACTGTATCCAGGGGCTCCCTCATACTGTCTGGATTCTTTTTATCTCTATTTCTGTGGGACTCCTCTTCCTACAAAGGTGGTCACTCATAGGCTGGGGGCGAGCTCAGTGGTAGAGCTCAGTGGTAGAGCATGCACTTGCCATGGGCAAGTCCTGGCCTCCATCTGAGAGCCACACAGCCGTGCCTGGTGCCCCAGCAGGGGAACGCATCTCTTTGCAATGGCAAAGTCCACTTGAGCAAGAGCTCTGGAGGGCCCACTGCCACAAGGGGGAGATTGCCACCTGCACATCACAGTAGACCTGGGAAGGAAGAGCCCCAGGTGTCCTCTGAGGCTCAGTACACATCAGTTGTCATTGTGCCTACTAGTCTAAGAGGCAGTACATTGGGGGTGTAAATGAGTCTAAAACTTACCGCTGTGTGATCTTGGCAAGTTACTCAACTGTTCTGTTTCCTCATTTATAAAACTGTGATAATGACATTATCATTCATGTGGCTGTTGTGAGGATTCAAAAAGACCATGGGCATAAAGCACCCTGCCCGGAGCATGCCACTTAATAAGCCATCAATAATTCCCAACTATTATTAATTTCCACGAGTCCTATCTTTCTAGTTCCTTAGTAACTTAATGAATCTCCAATAAATGTGCTAATTAAGATTAATCCCTATGACAAAGAGCAGAGGCACAGATTTGGTGACACTGCTTGGCCTTGAGGAGTGTATGTGGCCTCGCTGGGAGAGCATCCTGGGCTGGTGCCAGCTTGTCTTACTGTCCGGTTTCATGAAAAGGGTCCCCTTGTCAGCAGACTGTGGGAGGCCTGGCTGCAGAGTCGCGGCCTCCAGGGACCTCATTTATGGGCCAGAGGACACCTCTGCTGCCTGGGGGCAGACAGGGCTGCAGGTGGCAGTGACCCCACCCACTGCAGTCGCCCCTGCACCCTATGCACACGCAGCTGGTGGGGGAGCAGGAGTGAAGAGTAGATGGGGTGAGAGGCCGAGGGGCACGCACAGTGCCCAGGTGTGTGGACAGGGAGGGCACAAGCTGGCGCCCTGCCTCCTGTAGCTCCTGCCCTTGCCACCCTCATCAGACCTGGTCTCCTGGCCACGCCAAGTGCACGTGTCTGGCTGGGTGGATGTCAGGTCCCGGATCATGCTGTCAGTCCAGTTTGTCATACATGATAAGCCAATCAGAGCCTTTCTCTGGTGGGTTTTTGTTTGTTTGCTTGCTTTTCCACTGGGAGCTAGGAGGGAGCACTGGCTTCAGCCCTGGGGACACGGAGCTGGAAGGATATACACTGGGGTCATGGGTGGAGAACCAGCTTGGAGGTGGAAAAGCAACAGCCCAACAGAGGGCCAGAGAGAAGGAGCCCAGCCTCTGCTGTTGGGGCCTCCTTCCTTGGCCTCCTTGAGCTGCACTGTACTTCCTTATCATAGCCTGAGGGCTGGGTCTCTTCCCCTGTAGGAGAAAGAGCCCACCTGGCCCACCTACACTGGCCCTCCCCAGGAGCCACCCTATATCGGCTTCCCAATCCCATAGCCTTCCCGGGTGGAGTCCAAGTCCAGGAGCAGGATTCCTTTCAGTCCCAGTCGGGTGGGCTCCTGGACCGTGGAGGGCTTTCCTGTCTACTGGCTGCTCCTCAGACAGACCAAGGGGCCATGCCTGGACCTCGCCTTCCTGGCTCCAGAGATGGAAGCTGGTGCCTCTCTTAGGGATCACAGGACGGTCCCGTCCCCAATGCCAGCTCTGGTCAGGTGGTTGTTACCTTTCAGGTTCACCTTCATCACTTTACACCACTGGCCCAACACAAAGGGCCAGACTGGGGACCCTGCCCCTGGTGTGGGGGTGGGGGTGGGGACAACCACTTTCAAGTTCCTGTTTTGCAGCAGCCGGACATTTGGCAGGGCTATTTTCTATCCTAATTCTCATTTGTGGTTTACCAGTCAGAAGTAAATGGTGGCAGATCACAATCTCAGCATCAAAATCCCCAGGTCTCCTGCTTTAATTTCCAAGTCACAAAATAACAGGCGCTTTTGGCTCATCCCAGAAGGCGGGGGCGGGAGACCCACTTCCTCCTGGCGCCCAGGTGCACACCCCCCAGCAGTTCACACCACTTAAAAGATTCTTCCCAAACTGTCAACAATGTGTTACAAACAAAGCCCTTCCCGAAAATGGATCAAAAACACTTTGTAATGAGTGTAGGAGCCGCTTTCCAAAGACCGACATCTGACAAAATGCCCAGTCCTGAGGGCTTGACACTCAATAGCCAACGTGGGCAGGGCTGGGAGGATGCCCCCAAATGTGCTCGCTTGCAGAAGCGGCTCTCCAAGCTGCCTTGTCCAAATATTTACATCCAAAGAGCTGGCTGTTGTTAACTTGTTCACATGTGGCATAAACACTCCTGGACGTACAGTTCTCTTCTTTGGAAGGAAGAATTACATACAGTTTGGGATGATCGTCCAACCATTACTGGGCAAATGGATCCAAATTCCAAAAAAAAAAAAAAAAAAAAAAAAACCAAAAAACAAACCAACAGTGGTCCTGAACCTCTCCCGGTGTTGGTGTTCTCCCCATTGGGGGCCTTTCCCTACAGCATCGCTCCAACCCCAGGGGTACCCTGGCCTCTCTGTGTGTCTGCTGTGTGCAGGGGGCAGCCACTGCACAGCGCCAGGCACACCAGGGAAGGGGAAGGGAAGGGCTTATTGAAGGAGTGGAGCACCCACTGTCGCCAGCGCATCTGGAGGGGCCCAGAGCTCCAGAGAAGCATGGAGAAGCAAAGCCTCTCCCTTTCCAGGCCCCGGGGAACCGAGAGCTGTTGCCCCTCCAGCCCAGGCACCGCCCAGGCCTCCTAAAGTCCTAGGAAACATCTTCCCAAAGAATCTTTGGACTGCCTGAGGCAGTCCCCTGTCCTCGACCCAGGAGGAATCTGAAGGGGCTCCAGACCTCAGTAGAAGCTCCCAGAGGCTCCTGGGTAGAAGGACTTTCTGCCTCTGTGTAGGGTCAGGAGAGCCAGGGAGTCCCTCTGTGCCCCTGACTCTTGCAATTACAGTCTGCTGCAATCACACCTTGAGGCCCAGCCCTGCTGAGAGCCAGCGTGGGACAGGAGTGCCAGCAGAGGCTGCCAGTGCCCACCCTTGCCCACTTCCTTGCTTCTCCAGAACCTCCTGGCGCCAGGCCTCACGCAGGCTTGAGGCACTGACTCTGGCCTTTGGCTCCAGCCTGCACAGGAACACTGGGGCCGAGAAAATCGATTGTGTTAATCGGGAAGCTCTCCACTGGAGATGCTGTCCTAAAAGCAAACCATATGTAAAACATTTAAAGTGGGAGCTCAGTGATATGTTTCTTTGTTACACGACCACCTCAAGCTTGTCCGGAGTTCAGGGCTTACAAACCACATAAGGTTTTATGTGATCGTTATAAAATCCCTTCATTTCCCCAAGGTAGGGTAGTAAGGATTAAGTTTGACTACTGAAGACAGCTTTGTTGTAAATGGTCTCTAATGTCACAAAGTAGCTAGGAAAAAGAGGCTTATTAAACAAATTTCTTGGGTTGCAAATCATTAGAAGCAATCACGTGTCATGTCCATTTGCTTAACCCCAAAGCCATCCGTTCGGAGTTTTAAAGAAACTACACAAATTAACACTGTTCCCTGTGCCCATAAAAAACTGGCAGATCTTTAAGAAAATCCAGGAAGCACTTTTGAGAAGTCAGACTGAAGTTGAGCTACCTTCTGTGGGTTTCCCACCTACTTTGTAAAATGTCGTTCCTGGGAATCTGTACCCAGAGAAGAAAGGAACACAATTCCTTAATACCAAGATGGGAAACCCGGAGGACAAAGGGCTCTCGCCCATCCAGTCTGTCATGTCATCCTACAGAGAAGTCGGGGAGTCGGGGGTGACTGGCTCAGTGAGGGGCGGGGTGGGAACACAGCTCCAACCTCTTGATCTGCCCCGTGTTCCTTCCTGTACCTTGCACCAAGCCATGCCCCTGTTCGGAGCAGCCCTGTGTTCCAGAGAGGTAGGTGAGGACAAGAGTGTCATGGGACAGGGTAAGAGGCCCAGGGAGCTCTCAATGAAAATGATTTGGGTTTTTGAAATTATCCCCAAGGAGGGAAGAACTTGCAGCAGCAGATTCCAGGATACAAGTCTTAGTTCTGGTCACTGCAGAGCCTGAGGCCACTTTTTAGAACCCCATGTTTAGAAGAGCCAGTCTTGTTCAGGGTGGTGATCTTCTTCCTCTTGCCTCTCTTGGCTCCTGATGCTGGAGCCACACAGTTCTCCCCTCTTCCCAGCAAGGGTGACAGTCCTCTGGTGGGGCCAGGTCCATGCACCTGCCTTGGTGGTGGACACTTCTCTCTTGCCTACCCCTCTGGATCCTCCCAAATTCACCTAAAGGGCCTGGGATCACTGCGTAGCCTTTCTTCCTGGGTGGGAACTCAGACGTGAGCACCAGTTAGCCCATTTTTGTAAAAGCATAGGAATTCATATTAATACACCACTCACATTTTTTAATAACTTTATTTTATTTATTTATTTTTATGTGGTGCTGAGGATCAAACCCAGCACCTCACACATGCTAGGCGAGCGCTCTACTGCTGAGCCCCAACCCCAGCCCCACCATTCACATTTTTTAAGGTAAGAACCACATATTAGTTGTTGACCACTTCAGAGCATACTTTTTAGACTCCTGGTAGGTACTCTGGCTCAATCTTGGTACCAGTCCCCTTCTCAGTTCTGTTAGGAGTCCCGTTCTAATGGATTATGGTAATAACAGGTTACAAGAGGCCAGGTATATGGTAATTATCATTCAGTTTGTTGTTTTCTTACCCCTATATGTAAGCATGGTCTATATATGCACAGGGTAGATCCTTTTAGAACTCCTTCACAGAAGACAGAAGTAGAATTGAGGAAGTTGGATGAATTTTCTAAAATCCACAGACAGCCAACAGGAAAGACTAGAGTCAGGCGACGTGTTTCATCTCTCCTGCCACTTGAGCTTAAATACTTGTGGCTGACTGGGATAGTGTCGAAAACTCTGTAGTTAGGCTCAGTGGAGAAGTAGGTGCCTTGGTTTGATTATCTTTGTGTACCCAGGGCCTCCTTCATTTTCCACCAGTAACAAGCATGTCCCAGAGAAGGCATGGCCAGGGTGGACATCCTCAGAGGATGGATGATGCGGCCTGTGTGCATCACTGGGGCTCATCATAAAACCAACCCGGCTGAGGTTCTCCTCTAAATACTTTTACCAACGACGTTAATGTGTCAGATCCTGCAAGTCACAAGATCAGGATATGAGGATTGGCCAAATTCCTACAGGGGAGTTTACATTGGGAAGGCAAGAAATGTTGTTCCACTAACTATGTAAACAAATGCACCCCAGGAGGCCTGTAGCATGGTGCTTAGAATATGTGGTGTACCTGGGACAGAAACTGCCAATGGGTGGGCCCCCTGAAGTTCCAGGGATGATCCTGCTCCCTGGGTTTGTTATGCTTGCCAGCTACATACCATGGCATCTGGACTCATCTTCTGGGGTGGCCATAACAAAATACCACAAATTGTTAGAGCACCTTAAAATCATGGAAACTTATTGTCTTACAGTTCTGGCTGCTAGAAGTATGGACCAGGGTGTGGCAAGCCCGGCTCTCTGCAGGATCTAGGGAAGAAGCCTTCCGGCCCTCTTCCAGCCCTAATGGCTCCAGGTGCCCTGGCTCGGGACATATCCTCCAAGTTTCAGTTTCCAGGTCACCTTTTGCCCACGAGGACATCAGTCCTACTGGCTTAGGGTCCCCCTACTTCATGACCTCATTTGCACTTGTTACCTCTGTAATAGCCCCACCTGCAAACAAGGTCACATTCTGAGACAAGAGGTCAGCATTCCACCACGGCTTACCACTCACAGCACGTGAGTGCAGCACGCGCACCTGGCTCACGGAAGAGCACCTGCGCAGTCCTGCTGCCTGGGCCACGGCCTATTTCCCGGGCGACCGCCAGGTGAGCCGCGCTCTCAGGTGCAGTCCTGGGGGGCGCTGGCTCCTGCCCCGGCCTCCGCCCTCTGGGGGCGCGCGGCAGCCTAGGCTGGCAGGGTCACGAGCTGGGACACTGAGCCGCGGAGCCCAGAGGCCGAGGGAGGCCGAGGGGCAACTGGCAGACGCGGCGCCCAGGGAGGTTGCGCAGAGCGGCCGGCCGGGCCGTGCACTGGGCATGCTCCATCGCCAGCCGCGCGGCTCTCGGCTCCGCTTCCGGCGGGCCCCGGCCCCGCCCCGGTCCTGCTCGCAGGCCCCGCCCCGCCCCGATCCCACAGGCCCGCCCCGATTCCTCCCGCAGGCCCCGCCCCCAAAGGCCCCGCCCCCACGCTGTCCGCCACCCGGCTCCGCCCCGACTCTCCCAGGACCCGCCCCTACTTCCCCAGCTCGCTCGGCTCCCCGAGGTCTGCGGCCCCGCCCCTTCGGCCCCGTGAGTGCCTGGGCAGACCAGTTCCCGAGCACTTGTGTCCTGGTGCTCGCAGTTTTGGGCGGTCAGCATCCTTGCAAGTTGGTGAGTGTCTGGATCACCTCCTTCCCAGCACAGTGCTGGGGAGAGCGGGCGTCGGGAGCCTGAGGGACAATCGCAACCGCCCACGAGTAGTCTTATGGGCGCCCTCCCCCACCCAGCCCTCAGGGACCGGCCCCACGTGTGCCCCAGGTGAAACTCAGGAATGCCCTGCCTTCCCCTGGGCTTGGAGTTCACAGGCCAAGTTGCACTGCTTGCATGGTGGTTGTGGCTGTCCCCATCACACCTCCAGATGGTCAACTTTCAAGGCATTGCTGAAGCCGGACTTGGACCCTGAGGTGTCCCTGCCCACTCTGCTGCTCTTTAGTGTTGAAGGCACAGCACACGGGGGCGGGGGGGGGGCACTCCCCCTTTCTTCCAGGAAGATTCCAGAAACCCCTGGTCGGCCCTTCTTGCAACAAGCCTTTAGCATGCTTCTGGTGCAGAGCCCCTGTTTCCTTCTTGCTTGAGACAGCATAGAGGAGTACAGAGTTCCAGGGTGCTCCACTTATCAGGGCTGCTGTTTGTATACATTATGCCCTAATTGGGTCCATAAACACTTAGAGTAAACACGTGGAGTTGGAGAGCCATTTACACTTGGCACCCTGATTCCCCAGTTGGTGATAATACAGGAGAGTAATTCTAAAGTATGTATTCCTCACTCCTCACTCGTTAGGTTCATCATTTCCTGAGTCTCAGAATGGCATTTACTCTTGGTTGCCTCAGCCCAGTAGCTGGCTTTCTGTCAGGGAAAGCAAGATTTCTATGTGTGTGCAAAACCTTTGGGTGGTTGGACCATGGTCAGACACAGGGAAGCAGCTCTGTCCAGAGGGGTCACCACAGTGGTCTGCAGCACACCAGCTGTTAAACATAAAGAGCTAAGAGTTAACTGGTTTAAATATATAACCAAATGTAAATCTGTGGTGTCTCTGCTAAACAGAAGATCCACCTCTTCGTCTGTGCCCCCCCCCCCATGGGTCTCTCAGTGGCTGAAACACCCCTGGGCATGAAAGGCGAAGCACAGTGGCATGGAGGGTGGGGGTACCCATCTGGTAGTTAATTTTGTTAACTCAGAGCATTATTGAGGGATCTGCCAGGAACCAGAGCCTGCAAGTGGCCAGGGAAAGTGGCCCACACTAGAAGGGCTTCCATTTCTCCCTGGGCCCCGCCTCTTGTTTATCTTGTTAAAATTTGACAGTAGAGGTGAGTCTTCCAGTCTGGAGCTATAGGAACCAGGCCTCAAGTACACTGCTTTGAGGTGCTTCTCTGTGTAAATACTCCTTTCATTAGAAAAAAAAATCTTTATTATAATAGGTGGATTTAACTACTGATATCTTGCACTACTTTGAAAGGGCTTCAGTGTTAGCAGGGTTTAAAGCAGTGGAGTCCTAGGTACACACTGGGTATGGCTCAGCTGCTGAGATTCCTAAGCCTGCCTTCCTCTGAGAGAAGAGCATGGCTCTCAGGGTCCTGCTTTAAGGTCAGTGGCTCACCCTGGGCCAGCCTTGTCTCCTGCTCAGCCTTCCATCACTGAATCTGGTGTCTGGCCTGGTGTCCCTCCTGCAGAGAACGAGTGGCATGGAGGGCCATAGATCTCGTCTTCCCTAAAGTTCCCCTGGAGTTTGTTCCTCCTTTCTCAGGAGACCTAAGCACTTGACTCTCCTAAGTATTCATTAATAAAATAGACCTTCTAAATTGCTGCCATTTTTCTTGTTTTCCAGAGGAGAACCATTTAGTAGCTAGTGATTCAAACCATCAGGACTTTAAGTCTCCCCTTCGTGCCCTTTTCAGTTTGCAGTCTGTTCTTCTTAATGGAAAACGTGGGAAGCAGTATTTTCTGAATTCTCTTTTCTTTGACCGTCTGGGAGTATGATGTGTGTTCCTCCACTGGTGACAGGGATGTGTCCTAACAGACACATCACGGCTGACCATGCTGCAGGCCAGGCTGCGCTGAGTGTGCCTGGCCTCCTGAATAGCTCACTCAGCCGCAGGCACACCAGGGTCGCCTGCCTCATCTGTGACTGGGGCTGCCACAGTGTCTGCCAGGATCACGGTATCTTACTGCATATTGCTACCTGGGGAAAAACCCAAATTAAACATTCAAAGTTTGGTGTCTGCTGAACGCGTGTGCTTTCGCACCATGGTGAAGTTGGAACAGCTCAGTGAACCATGTGAGTCAGGACCTTCTGTGCACCAGGTTTGCTCACATTTTACCCTGACCCAGCCAGCTCCCTGGTTCAGCGCCCTGGTCTAGGTCCACTGCCCCTGACACCTTTGGCTTCTGGTTGGGTCTCTAAACTTCAGGTGAAAGGCCACCAGCCCCTGCCCTGTCCCCTGGGTTAGGTAGGCTGATGCAGCTGCTTTGTCAGAGCTGGCGTCTGCTGCAGACTCACTCAAGCCCGCCTGAAGGTCTTAAAATCAGAGACAGGACACCATAGGTGCCATGTGGTGAGCTTGGGCTCTGTGGCAGCCTGTTCAGATCAGCAGCCAGCCCAGCACCCTGCTGTTGTTTTGAAGTCAAAGTGAAAGGTTTTGGGGGCGAGTATGTGATGCACTGTTCCCCTTGCTCTGGAGGCCCCTCCTGGGCTTAGGTGGGTAAACGTTAGAGATCCAGTATTGTGGCCTAAATTCTTGGCTTTTATGTAACTTCCGCATATTTTCTTGTCTGTGGATATTGTTTGGTTTTCTCTTGTCTTAAAAAAAAAATTAACCATGATAAAGAACTTACTGAGGGGGACCACATGTTTTGGGGAACACCAGGCAGTACCTATGAAGAACTTATTCTTTTGTGTAATTATTAAAAGGAGTGGTCTAAGAAGAGGAGTGAATCTTTTTTGCATGTTTTGAAGGAATTGGTGGCTTGGGCAGATGTGGCTCATGTGTCAAGGGGCCACAGGCTGTGTCTAGCTCAAGTGCTAGGCATCGCTTACAGTTAGGCCAGTCTATTGCACTGTGTTGGAAAGTCAGCCCCAGCAAGAGAACCAAATAAATGGCCTGCTACTGGCCCCGTGGTGACACCCACGGCCACGTGCGGATGTTGAAACCTGTTCTCTATACCACAAGTTGTCTTCAGCTGAGTTGGTGGCTCAGCAGCAAAGTGGGGTCTCCAAGGAGCCTCATGTCCCCATATCCCATCTGGAGAAAACTCTGTAGGCCTGTAGTGTACCTCTTGTCAAACCAGCTAACAATTCTATGCAAACGCTTCCTTATAGCTGTTGGATTTGACTTCGTGGATGTGTGTGTGGCCATGAAAGGGCTCGTGAGAGAGCAGTAAACGGCTGTATGTCCACACTATTCTTTGTGAAATTCTCTTGTTAGAATAATTTCCTGCCTGTAGCACTTTAGGAGTCAGTACAGCATCCAGCCCCAGCTCTGTGGCCCATTCCCAGAAGTCCAGGGTGACCCTGAATGCAGAGCCCACCAATGGTGTGACTCGTAAAGGGCCGGCACTTGTTAAATCTATGTGTTTTTATTATAGACATCGATCTGCTGGTTGCAATAATGCATTTATGGACATTTTTTGCAAGCACAGCGCTGGTGGCAGTTTTTACTGACAAATTGAGTCATATGGATAGTAGTTTAGAAAACTCACCTTATTGACAAATTGGACAATTCCAGTACTGGATTTCAGAGATACATGGATGAAGAGGGAATGAATTTCAGGGCAAAGTAGGAGATGTAATACCTGGTCGTTACTCTTTATTTGTTTTTAAACTTAGCTTCATCTCACTCCCCAGCCTACAGGACCTGCAGGTGGGGGCTGGGCACCAGCCTCAGGTCTGGCTGCTGCTGGTAGTAGTGGTGAGAATCTTCCTGGACTGAGGCTCCAGCAAGGCCTGATGAGCCAGCCCCTGGGACCTGTTGCTCTCCATGAGGTGGGCTGTTTGTGGGCAACAAGGGCAGCATTGCAAACATGTCCAAGCCCCGCTGATATCAGAGTGTCTGAGAGTACTGGTTAGAAAGGCCGATTGTGGGGTCGGAACCTGGGGATCCATCTCTTTGAAAGCTCTCCAGGGGGTGCTGGTGGCTCCTGTTAGGCTCCTCTGGGCAGTCTGAGCCCCTCTGGGAGGAAGTACTGGGCAGCTCCGACAAGCTGCAGTTCATTCGCAGCTCCCCTTGTTCAGAGATGCCTGTGCACCTGGATTTGCGAGTGGTCTTGTAACTCCTTAGAGATGTGAATCTCTTCAGAATGCAAACCCAACGTGATATCAGAGCATTGAGGTTTTTGGTTTTGTGGTTATAACAAAAGATGCCAATGTTGCCAAAGCTTTGGCATTGGTTTTATGAACAGATGTGAAGCATGGACAGCCACAGACATGTCCCTCCTCTTTGTCCTTCAGAGTGGCTTGCTTGGCCTTTCTCTGGTAGTAGTGGTGGGAGTCTGGATAGTTGTGCTGTCATGTTTCAGGTGAGGGTTAACTTTCAAATATACAACGGAGCACATCTTTGTGGAAATGGACAGAGTGGTTATATAGTATGTGCCAGAGTTGTGTGTGGGGAGAGCAATGCACGTGACTCTGATGGTGTCATCTACTGGCTGGGGGACTTGGGGCTGCTAAGCATTTCCCCAGCTGCCCCCTCATTTCTCGAATAGCAATAACCGGCTTACTCTGTCCACCTGGATAAGTAAAAGCACAAGAAAAGTTAAATGGGTGTTTTATAAAGTAAAACATGCTACATGATAGAAATCTTAATTTGAAACCACAAGAGGGCAAGCAGCCAATCAGAATCCTCATGTCCCTGCAGGCCAGCCAGTGAGCAGCCAATCAGAATCCTCATTTTCTTCCAGGTCAGCCAGCTTCTGTGTGTCCCCGCAGGAGTCATCATGCTTGTTTCCCTCCATCAGCACCTCGACAGATTCGCACATGCCAAGCCCTCCTAGTGAGTGGTCACTGGTGTGGCTTCTGGAGATCAGAGTGGCTCAGCTGGGACCTGGCTCCCTGCTGACTGCTAATGGCCATGGTAAGCTCACTTAACCTGCAGGGTGTGGCCTCCCTGAGGCGAGCCGTGACAATGTCCTCACACTTAGGGATCCCACCAGACTGGCGCTGCTGGCCCTGAATAGTCACAGTGGCACTGGTTAACACGGTCGGTCACTGAACTGTTCTTGGTGGTGGATGAGAGACTGGCCAGACCGAGGCCTTCCACCTCCAGTGATCTGGAATTCCAGGTGCCACGGGCTTTTGTTTGGCCTGCAGTGTGTGGTGTCTCCGGGCTGGCGCCCTGGGTGTCTGGGATGCCTTTTGTCTGCAGGAGGTTGGTTTGCTCTGCCGCCTCTCTGTCCTTTTAGAGGGGTGTTAGGAAGAGGCGCTGGAGCACAGGCTGCCCATTCTGGCTGAGTCCCCAAGGTTCAGGTGTGACCTGCCGTGGCAGGGGTGCCTCTCTGGCCCCCTGTGGCAGGCAGGCAGGCTTCCTGTGTGCTCCTGTGGCACCTGCCAGTCCAAGACAGCCCCGTCACGGTCTCTAAGAGGCTTGACACAACCAGTCTGTGAAGTTGAAAGAACTTCCCGAAGGACCAGACACAATGGCAGTGGCCAGGAACCAGCAGAGCCACCAGCAGTGACAGTATTTCCTCATGTGTGACTGTTCATACCACAGTGGCAAGGGGTTACTTGCGCCCCTCGGGTATGCTTTGTCAAAACCCGACAATCTGCAGTGATGTGTGTGTGTGTGTGTGTGTGTGTGTGTGTGTGTGTGTGAAGGCGTCTTGATTCGGGGTGTCTCTTTACCCTCCTATCTCGGGTCACTTCACCCTGGCAGTGTTATTAGAGCCCTGTGTGCTCCTTGTGTACACAGACCCTCTTATTAAATCAGTAGACTCACCTGAGATAGCTGCTGTCAGTGTCTTGGTTAGCATGTGAAGGGACAGGGTACTGAGAGGCAGAGTGACTTGCATGAGGCACATGGGACTGGCAGGGTTTTGTTTTCCACCTGGATTTATTTGATGGCCAAGTGCAGCTTTTCACCACTGCCATGTCACCTTGCAGGAGTGCAGCCAAGGAGGTGCTGGAGGTCCTGGGGGGCGAGATAGAGCGTGCATTGAACCGCACCTGCATATTCAGTTAAGGTTTTCTGAATACCAGCGTCACCAGGCATCGTCCTTCGGATTGTGGGAAAGCAGCTGTCCAAGGCTGTCCCTGCTTGGAGCTGCTCAGGCTCCCTGTGAGGCCCATGCAGAATCTTAGCTGGGCTAAGTGCAGGCAGACATGGTGAGATGGCCCTGCCTGTGGATGCATTGCCCTCTTGTCACACCCCATTTGAGGGTGGAGGACCAGTGCTGTGGGGCAGACGGATGAGGAGCACCTGGAGAGCGAGCAGGCCCCACGGCTTACTGCTACCCCACCACCTCCCGTGGCCCAAGTGTCTGTGGGCTGCTGGGGAGGTTTTCCCAAGGGGCAAGGCATTCTGGGCAAAGTAGCGGGAACGTGGACTCTAGGAGCATCTAGGGACTGGCCAGTCATTCAGTGTGAGTGGGGTGTGGGGTGGTAGGACAGGAAGTGGAGTAGCCAGGCAGAGTCGCTGCTGGAGAGCGGGTCTGTGCTGCATCTTTTCTCCGGGTGTTGTGAGCAGGTGCACCAGGTCATCAGAAGTGCCCAGGTGTGGGCCAGATGGGGTGGGTTGGTGGCAGCGGGCCTGGCCGTGGGACAATGCCATGGATGTTGGGACCAGCCCATGGGTCCTCACTGTTGCTGTGTGGGTGGGAGAGAGAAGGTTATGAGAGATTACTATGGTTAGGATCATTTTGCTTATCAAGAAGGAAGAAGATATTGAGTTCTATGCTTTTGTGTGAATTTTTTAAAAAAATGCCTCCTGGGGAAGCAGAGGGCCCTACCTGACTGATCCTGAAGGGTGATCATCCCTTTGCCTGGCAACTGGGCTCTGAGGTGGGGACACGGGCTTATTGAAACTGTTCATTCAGGCAGAACTGTCAGCAGGGGGGAAGGTGGCTCATTAGCGGACTCCCCTAACCCAGCCTGCACGCCACAGGGGGCAACCTGTGCTTTCCACAGGTGGCAGCAGATCTTTAAAATCAAACAGCCAAGTTTCAAGTGTACAGTCACATCTGAATGTAAATTACAAATAAAGTGTGTGCTGAGTTTACTTAGATAAAGACTGCAGAGTGTCTTGGCTGGCTGGTGTGCTGATGGTGTCCTCAGGGGACCCCTTGCTGGCCCCTGGGCCCCTGTGCTGTCTGAGGGCCATGGGGTCAGGCTTCCTTCCTGTTGGGCTCTGGCCTAGACTGTCTTCTGATGCTATGATAAAGGGCTTGAGACTGGGTACTTCATGCAGAAGGAGGTTTCTCTGGGCCCACAGTTAGGAAGTTGGCAGATTCAGGGTCTGGTGAGGGCTTGTGCTGCCTTGACTCATACAGAGAGTGGAAGAGCCAGTGGTGTCTGGGAGAGAGGAAAGGGGTCAAGTTCTTGTGGCAGAGCACCTGTTCCCATGACAAAGGTAAAAATCTAATCATGTGGCCTCTGCCCCCTGTGACCAGACGCCTCTGTCAGCCCTGACTGCTACCCTGAGCAGTCGCGGTTCCGACACGTGAAAGTTGGGGAGACACATTCAGGCCATGGCAGGCTTTCGAGGGCCCCCTTGGGGTGAGAAAGACCACCTGTGAGGGTTGCTGCGAGGGTGTCACAGACTCGGGGATTTGGCTTCTGTGGCAGGTAGTTAATAGTGAAGATGTGGAGGTGGCCCCCTCTGAGCAGGTGGCTGTTGGGTGGAAATTGATGAGAGGTGGCAGCCATAGGAAGGTCTGAGAGAGACTCCGGGGCTGGACTCTGTGATGGGACACTGCGTGGTCAAATTGGTGTGCTGGGAGGACCCAGGGCAGGGGCTTGAGGACCGACAGGCCGTGCAGGGTCCGCGGGTCAAGCCGGAGCTCGGGGAAGCTCCATGGGATGGACCTCCACAGTCTCAGCGTCCCCGGGTCATGGTCTGGTTTCAGTGATGCTGCCAGTGACGAGCCTCGCACCTCCTGGGTGACAGGGACTCAGGAGGAAGCATGTCACATCCACAGCACACACGCACAAGAGTTGTGCTTGGGCAAGGCGCTGCTCTTTAGTGAGGCTTTCAGCACTCAAAAGGAAGTTTCCAGAATAATTGGCAAAGAAAAGAAATGATGTATTTCTAGAAGTTACTGGATTTAGCCAGCGATCCCCAGAAAGCCCATGTGTACCATTCTTTATTGTGTAAAGAATTTGTTTCCGTCATGATTGTGATCGTCAGATAAAGCTGTCCAGTCAGATAGGTGCAGGCTGTTGTGCCAGCATGCTTCTGGTCACCAGGACCCACACCTCCTGAGGCCCATTGGTCTCCTCTGAGGTGGGTACTAATGGAGACTGCGTCCCCCTGGGTCAGACAGGGAGGCCCGTGCAGGCTGCACGTAGCACATGACTTCTGACTCGCTGCCAGAATTGTAACCTGGAGTGATGTTCCGGCTCTAAAGCGAGGTCACGCTCTTCAAGTCCCAGGTCACCCACTGCTGGCCACAACTGATCATCATGGTCTTGTGCTGAGTGAGTGCACAGGCTGTGGGAGACACGGTTCCCTCCACCGTGGGGGACCGGCCATTTTCAGGGTAGAGGACTTCCAGTTGCCACACTGGGCAAGTCCTGAGCCAACAGGGACGTTGGTCACCCTGGCACCCTAACTGGACTGCTGGCTCTCGGCCACTAGCTTGAGTCCCCTTGGCCTTCAGTCAGAATCAGGGGCAGAAAGACCCCAAGCAGGCAGGAGGCCCAAGTCCCTTCTATTTGCAGACCGCCCCCATAGCCTTGGTGACCTCTGATATGCCTGAAGCACACACCCCCTGCTCCTTGCCCCCCTCTGGGCCTCCCCAAGTCTTGGGTAGCACAGAGACACATCAGCCCCTGGCTGCCTCCTTGGGGCCTGCTTTACTGGAATCTGTCGATGCTGGAATCTGGGGCTGGGAGCCCTCAGAGGCTGGGCTGTAGCCTCTGCCTGACAGGAGGACCAGCACAGTGTGCTGGGCATGGGGTACTGTGGGTAGCACTATATCCCCAAATTCAGGTGGTGGAGTCCTGACCCCAGTGTGGCTGTATTTGGAGATGGGTCCTTCAGGAGATGGCCAGGGCCAGCTGAGGCGTAGGAGTGAGGTCCTGATTCAACAGGACTGGTGCCTCGTTGGGAGGGGAAGGGGACCTCTCTCTGGCCCTGTGAGGACACAAGGAGGTGGGTGGCTGACGGAGAGCCAGGAGGGTGGGAGGGGAGCTCTTAGCAGGAATCTGAGCAGTGGAATGTTCTCCTGAAGGGAAATGCTACAGGTCCAGCACCGAGGAGACAGAGTGTGTTGTGGTGATGTAGCCACTGGAGCCGACCAGTGCACAGGCACAGCGACCACGAATATCGTTCTGAAGCACCAAACGTGCTGGCATGGTGAGCAGCCATGCTGTGTGGATGAGGACACCTGGTCTGTTTAGTCTGGGCATCCCACAAGATGTGTGCCCAGGGGTGCAAGAACACAGGGAACAGAAGCCATGGCGAGCCAGGACCCCAGCGGGTGGGGTGCAGCAGGCCAGGCAGAAGGACATACAGACGGCCCTTGGTCTGTGTCGTCGTCACCCAGGCTCCGATGGGACACAGGAGAGAAGACCAGCGTCCATGCTGGGGAGACGGGTTTCTTCTGCAAGAGGAGGGGTTCAGGGCCAGTCTGCACAGCACAGCTGAGATTTTCTTTCTCTTGAGCTTGGTCTGGTCCCTGACTGGACCCAGGAGTGGCAGTTGGCCATCCTGCTGGACAAAAGCAGCAGTTCTCAGAAACATGGACTTGACTGCCTTTGGAGTTGAGCTGCCTCTGAGAACATGTGCAGCTTCCTGTTGAGCTGGAGACCCAGCAAGACATTCCCACCTCAAGGCTGCCAGCCCACACCTGCACCAGGCTGGACTGCATCACAGGTAGGCAGTTGATGGGGTTAGGTAGAAAAAGGTACGAGGTCGTTAAACTCGTTTCTGTCCAACTGACCAGTTTGTGCTGTGGGTTGTTTGTGCAGAATATTATCAAATCCATGGGGATATGTAGGGTTGTTGGAAAGAAAACTCAGAGTGTGAGCTTTTTCCTGATGGATCTTGCCTGTGCTGAGCACCCTCTGGCCTCTGGCTACAGCGTGTGCTGGCCCTGTGTCCTTGTGAGCCTGTTTTGGGGCTCAGGTGTGGTAGGGAGAGAAACTGCCATGGTCAGCACAGGTGAAGGAAGCCAGAGTCCTGGGTTGCGGAATGGACCGTCAATACTTAGGAGTAATTCTTCTCAGTTACCTTTATTTATTTATTAGCACAGCTATGTTTGTTGTTTAATTCCATAGTGGGAGTCTCTAAGAATATGATTGACCTCAAGGGTCATCTTATAATGTAATTATTAATGATTGATTCTGCTTATCCTTGAAATCAATGAGAGAGGCATAATGGGTAGCGTGTGGCTGGCTTGATTTCTTAGGTTCATAAACGTGGTTGTGACAACGGTTCTGTCCGTGTGTTGCTCATACATGTTTGATGGGTCTGAGGTGTGTGATTAGTTCTGTGTGATTTTTGTGATATGCCCGTGCTCCTTCCATGACTTATGCTAATGTGGCCTAATGGCTCCTGCCACTAATGGTCAGGGTGGGGACGTGCAGTAATTGATCTTCCTGGGAGTGCTGTAGTGCAAAAACAGTTTGGCTGCTGGAGGTGTATTTTACAAGTGTGCATTGGGCCTTTGGGATGTTATATTGAAAAACCCCATTGTACAGTTACCATGGGAACCCAATTAGAATAGATTGCTTGATATATATGTTTTTTCATCTTTCATCTTGACCAAAAGTCTCATGTGTTGAAATGGTTTCATGTGGTCTTGTGTCCCTACACTGACCCACTGTGCCATAGTGTTCTTCATTGACCCGCGACTACACTGACATCATGATAATTCCCTAGTGGAGCTTTACAAGGAGGTCTCCTAGGGAGAAGGCGTCGCAATCGTGTGGAAAGTTTGTGCAGGTGGTGTTGGCAGAGGGAGGGTGGAGGGAGCACTTTTAAACAGTGGGACATCAGGTCTCTTCCTATGTCAGGGACAGGGCTCTCATGTCCCTTGTCAGGTGAAGGGCCTGGTGTGCTCCCAGGTCTCCTCATTGTGCCATTGGGGCAGCAGGTCCCCAAGAGGCCTTTGGGCTGCAGAGGGCTGGGATAGTGAGTGGACTCCCTCTAAGCCAGGGGTCTGCTCACTGTTTGATGGTAGAACTTCTCTGAGCTCTTAAAACGACCTGGGAATCCTCAGAAGGTGGTGTGATTACACACAGTGACCCTCAGTTTTCTTGGGGGTGGTGGTGGTGGTGGTGGTGGTGGTTCCAGGACCGTCCTCGGGTGCCAGAACCCAAGGGCGTGCAGGTCCCTTACGGGAAGAGCACGGTATTTGCCTGTAGTATATGCAGTCCTCCCTGGCACTTTAAATCATCTCTGTTTTTCTTACAGTACCAAATACAGCACAAACGCCGTCTAGATAATTGTCTGTTAGAATCTCCTAATAAACTATGGGCACAGTTTTGTTCTCAATACTTTCAATCTACAGTGGGTTTAATCTTTGGATGCCAACTGCATTGCTATTTGTCCCTCTGCAAATGAATGTTGAGTAATTTAAAAATCTATTAATTCATTTAAGCAATCATATATGTGTTAGATTTCATAAATGACATTTAAAAATATTTTTGTTAGTTGTTAGTGGACCTTTATTTATCTATGTGTGGTGCTGAGAATGAACCCAGTGCCTCGCCATGCTAGGCAAGCGCTCTTCCACTGAGCCACAACCCCAGCCCCAATAAGTGACATTTTTAAATGAATAGTAGCTGTATTTTCCATAAAAAGGCATATTGAGGTGGGGTGGTACTTTTCCTCAGACCTCGGTGTCTGCGTCACAGAAGGCAGTGGGGCTGTCACGCCTGCCCCCGCAGGCACCTGGCGTGAGCCCGTGTTGGTGGGAGCCTGGGCCGCCGGCCTGGCGCAGGTGGGAGTTGGGGAGGGCAGCGGCCTTTCCATCTTTCTCAAATGCACGCGGATGTTCTGTGACAGGCCTTCGGAGCTGGACAGGTCTGGTTTCCCGAGGTGCGGTGGGTGAGACGAAGGGGTCAGCCTGGCCAGGGGCCTGGTGGACGCCATGACGTGAAAACCCACTGGTGCGCCTGGTGCCCCGGGGTCTCATGGTGTGATTCGTTGTTCCCACGGGAAACGTGGCTTCCTCTGAGTCAGCAGGTCCTCCAGATATTGACGCACGCCACAGCGCGAACTTGTCGAGGCCACCACTTCTGTCCCCACAGCCTCCCTTTGCTCACTTTTGAGAAGGCCTCCGCAGCCATGCAGGTCTGAAGCGCGTCGTCTGTGGATCACTCCCACAGCCCGGCTCAGCTGCTCGCCTCCTGGCTGCAGGGTGGTGGCTCCAGTTCTGCTGCCCGTGTTCACGGGGAGCTCCCGTGAGCCATTCGTGATGTGTGGGGTGATCTCTGAGAGGAGGACACCCTTCAGAGCACTTATCTCTTTCTCAGTGACTTTGTGTGTGAGGTTTTGTGGTTTTCAAGGAATTTGACCATTTCATTTAAATGGTTGAGTATTTTGGACTCTGGTTATTTTAGTTTTCCTTTGTCTTTTAAATGTCTGTCATGTTCTTGTTTTAGTTCCCATGACTGGTAATTTGCATTTTCCTCACTGTTTCCTAATTGGTCTGGTTAGTTTATTGGTTTTCTTTTCAGAGAACTGGCTTTTGGGCTCATTGATTCCTCCTTTTTCTATCTTATGATTTATTGTCTTTATTGTTTCTTTCTCTCTGCTTAACTTTGGGCTTAGTTTGCCTTCGCTTTTGTAGTTCAAGGTGGATGCTTGGGCCATTTAGTTGACTTTCTTCTTTTACCACATGGACAGTCAGTGCTCATAGTCCCCTCCTCCGAGCACCTGCCTGGCTGCAGTCCACGGATGGCTATCCTGCGTTTCCCTTTCCCTCAGGGCAGCTGCTTTTCATCTTTCTTTGTCATTTCTTCTTGAGTTGGGTTTTTGGAAGTATGGCACTTCGTTTCTAAACACTTGGGGACTTTCCCCATAGTCTTCTGGCCTCCTGCTGAATTACCTCGTGTCAAACAACAGAGTTCTTATGAGTTGTCTTCTGCTAAGCTGGTTGAGAGTTGCTTTTTGCCCACAATGATTTAATTTGATCAAAGTTTGTGAACCCATTGAAAAGAAGACGTGTTCTGAGAACACCTGGTGGAGTGTTCTTTGAACGTCCGTGGGGTCAGGCTTGTTGATAGTATTGTTCCAATCTGCATCTCACGGATGTTCTGTCTGCTTGTCCTGTACGTTAGCAGGAGTTTGGAAATCTCCAGCTGTCACTGAAGGTTTGCCTCCCTCCCCTTTCAGTTCTGTCCGTTCTTGCTGCTTCTCTTTCAGACTTCTTAGGAGGTATGCAGATGGGAACTGCCCTGGCTTTGGTGACTTGACCCTTTGCCCTTATGAAATGACCTCATCTAGCCCTGCTCAAGTCCTTGGTTTGGAATCACTTGTGTGATTTTAAGAGAGCTACTCCAGATTTCCTTTAGTGTTTCTCTGGTAAATGTTTTTCTCTTCTTTTATATTCAGTCTGTTTTTGTCATTACAAATAACTTGTATTTCTGGTCGCAAAAAATACAGTTGGGTTTGTTGCTTTAAAAAAAAAATCTAAACGACAGTGTCTTTCTAACAGTTAGGAATTTCCACGATTTACATTTTATGTAATTACTAACTTGGCTGGGTTGAAGTGTACCATGTTGCTGTTTGTTTCTTATTCATCTTATTTGGTTTGCCCCTCTCCTCTCTACTTGCCTTCTTTCTGATTATTTGAATATATTTTTTATTATACTAATTTAACATTTTAATCTACACTGTTGGCTTATTAGTTTCCTTCCTTTTTTCATGGTTGTTGTAGGGTGTGTAATGTTCATGCTCAGCATTCATATGATGATTCAGCTTTATGTGCAGCCTAACAATAGTCTAACTTTAACTTCTTGCATCCCATTTTTTGTTATATTCATTTTATTGCTATGCATGTAGTAAACTCCAAAATATTTTATTATTAATTTTGCTTGAGGCAGTCAGTTATCTTTTGGGAGATTAAAACTAGAAAAAAACTCAGTATGTACATTTATTTGCATATTTTTCATTTCTTGGAGCTCTTTATTTCTCTTTGTAGATTCTAATTTCAATAGAGTATCATTGTTTTTGGTACCTGAACTTGCACCAAAATTTTTTTAAGTCTGTTTGTGTCTGTTGGTGTATGAATTGTCTTGCTTTTGTCTTTTTTTTAATGAAAAGGTCTTTATTTCACTGCATACTTGAAAGACACTGTTGCTCATCGAATTCTAGGTTGACTATTTTTTCTTTTAATGCCTCAGAGATGTTCCATTGTGCCCTGACTTGCATAGTTCCTGATGTTCAGTTTGCCGTCACTCTTCAACTTGCCTCTTTGTATGTGAATTTGAAATCTGTCCTTTTGCCCCTGCCCACTTGTAGGGCTTTCTCTTTGTCACTTATTTTTAGCAATTTGCCTATTTGCTCATTTTCTTCCGTCTTGTTTTGTTTCTGAGCCTGGCTGGTTTAAAAAGTGTCATGTCTTCATTATGTTTCCTTTTTTCCTTCTGCTGTAGCTAATCTTTTAATCCCCTTAGGTGCATTTCTTATTTTGGGCAGTGTAGTTCACATCTCTGTAAGTTCCAGTTTGGCCTTTTATAGGGGCCTGCCATCTCTATCTGTTCGGGCTTTGGGTCTGTTGAATGACTCATCTCCCAGTTGCGGGTTATATTTTCCTGCTTCTTTGTTTGTGTGTTCATTTTTAATTGGATCCTGGACATTCACAATTTTATTGCTGAGGGCTAGATTGTGTTGACTTTTAAAAAGAGTTTTGGATTGTGTTCTGGTGCCGATAAGCTACTTGAAATCGTTTGTATCCGTTCTCAGCTTGTATTTAAACTTCATTGGGGTAGAACTAGATCAGGTTTTCATCCCCAGATATTTTAGCTTGTATTTTAGGGCATTGCTTTTATTTTTATAGGTACACATGTGTTTATATACATGTGTGTATATATGTATTGCAGAAAATACACGTGTGTACATATGCACACACACACACAGATGGTTACCAACTGAAGTGGTTTATCTTATTTTTTTCACCTTTACCCTGGGTGACGTCACCCCATTGCAAGGCAAGGTCTGCCCACGTTCTCAAGAGGGTCCACGTGCATGAGGAATGCAGGTGCTCCTAACTGCTGTGGCAGTGCAGAGCCCCTACGTTTCCTCAGGTGAGCAGCTGGCCTTTGAAGGATGCCTTTCATTATACACAAGGGCCAGAATGGTTTCAGTGACAGCACTGAGTGCAGGTGCTGTGGAAGTACAGGGGGGAAGGTTTTAGGGGCCAGGCCAGGTTTGGACTGTGCATCACCTTGAAAGAGAGAGAGAGAGAGAGAGAGAGAGAGAGAGAGAGAGAGAGAGTGTGTGTGTGTGTGTGTGTGTGTGTGTGTGTGTGTGAGTGTGAGTGAAGTGTGTGTATGCAGTGTACATCCATGCTTTTATACATACACATGTGTGGACATACGTAACATTTCAAGAATGGGTATTGGGTATCTATAGCATGTGCATAATTTGCAGTTAAAGATAAGCTATTTTTCAGTCTCAAATGATTGAGTTCTGAAAGTTTATCAGAGCATCAGCTTCTTAGAAAAGTATTTGATGTTATTTAAATATCATTCATCACCGCGTGAACTGTTCCAAGTTATGTCGAATTTTCATTGTGTAAGAGATTTTGACTTCTCTCCTTGACAGTATTAATTTGAACTTCTGCAGTTTCTCCTTTTATCTCCTTTTTATCCCCCCCCCCCCCGTTCCTCCCTCTGCCGTCTCCTTTTTTCTTTTGAATTCTGTGTTCTTGGAGCTATACCAGGCACGAGGCTCATGTGAGCACGGAGTGTAAGGACAGCACTTGTCAGCGGCCGCTGGCTGGGACCTTGCTCCGAAGCCCTGTGCACCGGCTCTGCTTCCCCTGCTTGACCTCCCTGACCACCCCTCCACTCGCCCTGCACCCGCCCTTCTTCTGAAAATCCTGTTTGCACTCTCTGGCTGAGTTGATGTCGTGCGTTCCTCCATTTGGGGCTGCTTCTGACTCTCTGGGTTGCTGCGTTGGCCCTAGTTCTCGGTTTCCTGAGTGTACAGCCTTTCCTCGTGTGACCGTGCCGGTTTGACCATGTGTGTTTACTCTCCTGTCAGCGGGCATCTGGATCCTTCCCAGTTGGTGGCTGGGATCTGATCCCTCTCCACGTTGCCTCTAGTGCACGAGGGTAGTGGTCGCTGTGTGCTCCAGGTGGATCCCTGGACTGCTCATGTTCCGTGTTACAAGACAGTAATGGCTCTGCAGACGTGGCTGGAGCAGATTCGACCCCTGCCAGCTGACCCAGTTCTCACCAAACCTGGTGCCCCACACTCCTGCAGGTGGCTGACCCGCTGGGTGGAAAGGCCTCTCGTGGCCATGTTGGTTTGCTTTCTCTGATTGGCAGTGAGGGGAGCATCTTTCCACGTGCCCTTCACAGCCCCTTTGGCAGCAGAATGCATTTCAGTTCATATTACACATCTAGAGCACAGTTTTTCTTATCTTTGGTTGTACGCAACATAGAGTCACACCATTTGTGTCTTCATACATGTACTTCTGATGTCCATCTCATTCCACTGGCTTTCCTACCTCAGGCCTTTTTCCTTCCCCTCCCTCCCCTCTGCCCTATCTAGAGTTTGTCTATTCTTCCCATGCTCCCCCCACACCCCACTATGAATCAGCCTCCTTATATCAGAGAAAACATTCAGCATTTGTTTTTTCGGGATTGGCTAACTTCACTAAGCATTATCTCCTCTAATCCCATCCATTTACCTGCAAATGCCTTGATGTTATTCTCTTTTAAGGCTGAGTAGTGTTCCATTTTGTGTATGTATGTTACCACATTTTCTTTATCCAATTATTTACTGAAGGGCATCTAGGTTTGTTCCATAGTTTAGTTATTTGTGAATTGTGCTGCTATAAATGTTGATGTAGCTGTGTCCCTGTAGTATGCTGTTTTTAAGTCTTTGGGTATAGACCAAGGAGTGGAATAGCTGGGTCTAATAGTGGTTCCATTCCCAGATTTCCAAGGAATCTCATACTTCTTTCCATATTGGTACACCAGTTTGCTGTTACACCAGCAGTGCATGAGTGTACCTTTTCCCTGCATCCTCGCCAACACTTATTGTTGTTTGTATTCTTAATAGCTGCCATTATGACTGGGGTGAGATGAAAATCTTAGAGTAGTTTTGATTTGCATTTCTCTAATTATATGTTTTCATATATTTGTTGATTGATTGTTTATCATCTTCTAAGAAGTGTCTGTTCAGGTTTTTGGCCAATTTATTGATTGGGTTATTAATTTTTTTTCATGTTTTTTGAGTTCTTTATATAACCTAGAGATTAGTGTTCAATCTGATGTGCGTGTGGTAAAAATTTGCAAATTTGCTCCCATTCTGTAGGCTCTCTATTCACCTCACCAATTGTTTCTTTGGCTGAGAAGAAGCTTTTTAGTTTGAATCCATCCCATTTATTGATTCTTGATTATAATTCTAGCAGTACAGGAGTCTTATTAATGAAGTTGGTGCCTAATCCGACATGATGGAGATTTGGGCCTACTTTTTCTTCTCTTAGACTCGGGGTCTCTGGTTTAATTCCTAGATCCTGGATCCACTATGAGTTGAGTTTTGTGCATGGTGAGAGATAGGAGTTTAACTTCATTTTGTTGCATATAGATGATCAGTTTTCCCAGCACCATTTGTTGAAGAGGCTATCTTTTTTCCAATATATGTTTTTGGTGCTTTCGTCTAATCTAAGATAACTGTATTTATGTGGATTTGTCTCTGTGTCCTCTATTCTGTTCCATAGGTCTGCAAATCTATTTTGGTGCCGATACCATGCTGTTTTTGTTACTATTGCTCTGTAATATAGTTTAAGGGCTGGTATAGTGATGCCACCTGCTTCACTCTTCTTGCTAAGGATTGCTTTAGCTATTCTGGGTCTCTTATTTTTCTAGATGAATTTCATGATTGCTTTTTCTATTTCTATGAGGAATGTCATTGGGATTTTGATTGAAATTGCATTAAATCTGTGTAGTAATTTTGGTAGTATGGTCATTTTGACAATATTAATTCTGCCTATTCAAGAACAAGGGAGATCTTCCCATCTTCTAAGGTCTTCTTTAATTTATTTCTTTAGCATTCTGTAGTTTTCATTGTAGAGGTCTTTCACCTCTTTCATTAAGTTGATTCCCAAGTATTTTATTTATTTATTTTTTGAGGCTATTGTAAATGGGGTAGTTTTTCTTGTTTCTCTTTCAGAGGATTTGTCACTGATACAGAAATGCCTTTGATTTATGGGTGTTGATATTATATCCTGCTACTTTGCTGAATTTGCTCATTAGTTCCTGAAGTTTTCTGGTGGAATTTTTTGGGTCTTCTAGGTGTAGAATCATATCGTCAGCAAATAGTGCTAATTTGAGTTCTTCTATCTGTATCTCTTTAAATTCTTTCATCTAATTGTTCTGGCTAGTGTTTCAAGAACTATATTAAATAGAAGTTGTGAAATAGGCCATCCCTGTCTTGTTCCCATTTTTAGAGGGAACAAAAATTTTCAATTTTTCTCCATTTATAATGATGTTGGCCTAGGGCTTAGCATAGGTAGCTTTTGTAATGTTGAGATATGTTCCTGTTATCCCTAGTTTTTCCAGTGTATTGAACAAGAAGGGGTGCTATATTTTGTTGAAGGCTTTTTCTGCATTTATTGAGATGATTACATGATTCTTTAATTCTGTTGATGTGATGAATTACATTTATTGATTTCTGTATATTGAACCAACTTTGCATCCCTAGAATTAACCTTACTTGATCATGGTGCACTATCTTTTTTATATGTTTTTCTATTTGATTTGCCAGAATTTTATTGAGAATTTTTGCATCTATGTTCATTAGAATCTGAAGTTTTTTTCCTTTGATGTGTCTTTGCCTGGTTTTGGAATCAGGGTGATATTGACCTCATAGAATGCATTTGGAAGTGCTCCCTCTTTTTCTATTTCACAAAATAATTTGAAGAATATTGGTATTAGTTCTTCTTTAAAAGTCTTGAAGAACTGAGCTGTGTATCCATCTGGTCCTGGGCTTTTCTTGGTTGGTAGACTTCTGATGGTGTCTTCTATTTCATTGCTTGAAATTGATCTGTTTAAATTGTTCATATCGTCTTGATTCAGTTTGGGCATATCACAAGACTCAGAATTTGTTGATGCCTTTGATATTTTCTATTTATTGAAGTATAAATTTTCAAAATAATTTCTAATTATCTTCTGTATTTCTATAGTGTCTGTTGTGATATTTCCTTTTTCATCACGTAAGTTAGTAATTTGAGTTTTCTCTCTCCTTCTCTTTGTTAGCATGACTAACGGTTATGCTAATAAAATCAATTTTATTTATTTTTTTTCAAAGAACCAAATTTTGTTTTGTCAGTTTTTTTCCATTGCTTCTTTTGTTTAAGTTTCATTGACTTCAGCTCTGATTTTAATTAGTTCCTGTCTTCTGCTGCTTTTGGGGTTGATTTGTTCTTCTTTTTCTAGGCTTTGAGATGTAATGTTAAGTCATTTATTTGTTGACTTTTTCTTCTTTTAAAGAATGAACTCCAAGCAATGAACTTTCCTCTTAGTACTGCCTTCATAATGTTCCAGAAATTTTGATATGTTGTTCTCATTTACCTCTAAGAATTTTTAAATCTCTTTTGCAACTCATTGTTCATTCAATTAAATAGAGTATTATTTAGTCTTCAAGTGTTGGAGTAGCATTTATTTTTTATTTTTTCATGATTTCTAATTTCATTCCATTATGATCTGATAGAAAAAATAAAAAATAAATACTACTTTTTTATATTTGCAAAGAGTTGCCTTGTGCCATAATATATGTTCTATTTTAGAGAAGGATCCATATGCAGCTGAGAAGAAAGTGTATTCACTCATTGATAGATGAAATATTCTTCATATGTCAGTTACTAAGTTAGGTTATTGGTTCTATTATTGAGTTCTGTAGTTTCTTTGTTCAACTTTTGTTTGGAACATCTATCCAGTGGTGAAAGAGTTGTGCTAAAGTCACCCAGAATTATTGTGTTGTGGCCTTGAGTGTTGAACTTGAGAAAAGTTTGATGAACTTAGATGCTCCATTGTTTGGGGCATATATGTTTATAATTGTTGTGTCTTGTTGATGTATGGTTCCCTTGAGTAGTATGAAATGTCCTTCTTTATCCCTTTTGATTAGCTTTGGCTTGAAGTCTACTCTATTTGATATGAGGATGGAAACCCCTGCTAGTTTCACAGCCCATGTGAGAGGTATGTTTTTTCCCATCCTTTCACCCTCAGTCTGTGGATGTCTTTTCCTATGAGATGAGTCTCTTGGAGGCAGCATATTGTTGGGACTTTTTTTTAAACCCAATCTGCTAGTCTATGTCTTTTGATTGGTGAGTTTAGGCCATTAACATTCAGTGTTATTATTGAGACATGATTTGTATTCCCAGCCATTTTTGTATATTTTCTTTCAAAGCTTGGGATATGTTGTTCCAGGATCTTCTAGTTTTCAGGGTCTGGGTTGAAAAATCTGCAGATATCCTAATTGGTTCCCTGCTGTATGTAATCTGATTCCTTTCTCTCATGGCTTTTAAAATTCTCTCCTTATTCTGTATGTTGGGCATTTTTATAATCATGAGCTTTGGTGTGGATCTGTTATGATTTTTTTACATTTGATGTCCTGTAAGCTCTTGAATTTGATTTTCCAATTTATTCTTCAGGTTTGGAAATTTTTCTTATATTATTTTATTGAATATAGTGTTTATTCCTTTGGTTTGGAACTCTGTGTCTTCCTCTATCCAATAACTCTTAAGTTTGGTCTTTTTAGGCTACCCCATATTTCTCGAATGTTCTGCTCTTAACATCTTCACTGTGTGGTCTACATTCTTTTCAAGATTATATATTTTGTCTTCATTGTCTAGGGCCCTGTCTTTTAACTGGTCTAGTCTGTTGGTGATGCTTTCAGTTGAGCTTTTTTAATTTGGTTTACCATTTCTTTCGTTTCAAGGATTTCTGTTTGTTTGTTTTTTTCAGAATCTCTATCTCTTTATTGAAGTGATCGCTTTTGCTTCCTGTATTTGCTTATGCAGCTCTTTAACAAAATGATCTTTTGCTTCCTGTGTTTGCTCTCTTATATCACCCTTTAACTACAGAAAATTTTAATTATGCACATCCTGAACTCCTCTGTCATTTCTTCTGCTGTGCCATGACTTCCATTAATGTAGTATGTTGATTTGTTCGGGTCACTTTCTTCCCTTGTTTTCTCATGTTGTTCGTGTGTCTTCCCTTTTAGCTCTGTGGATCCGAGGTGTTACCGTTTTTACCCTATATGCTTATAGTGCCCCTGCAGGGTTCCATTACCTCTCCTCCCCAGCTGGTGTTCCACACTGGGAGTTGTCCCAACTAAAGATGGCGACGAAGGTGATCCAGGATGGAGGCGGTTGCTTTCAGCGATGGAGAGAGAGATTGGGTGGGAAAGGGGTGATGGCATTGGGCAATGTGTTCAGAGATGCAGCTCTGGGGAGTGCAGTGTTGTGGCTGTGGGCTGTCTTCAGAGCCTGTGCAATGTCCCCAGGTGCAGGCAGGCTACAGTGTGTAGGGGACTGTGGCAGTGGCTGCAGAGTCCCAAGATGGAAGTGACCCAGGAAGCCCCATGTTGGTAGATTGGGGTCCACACGGGAGTGGCAGCTGGGTGTCCTACAGGGGAGCGCTGTCCAGGATTCCTGCGCAGGTAGATGGCCAGGAGTCCTGTGCGGGTGCTGATGCTGGTGGTCCCGCTCGGGCACCTGGGAGCCCTGTGTGGGTGAGTAGTCAGGAATCCTGCTCTGACACTGAGGCCTGGAGCCCTGCGCAGGCAAGGCGGCCATGATTCCTGTGCAGGAGCAGCTGTGGGGGTCCTGTACCACTCCCAGAGAAGCAGTATTTCCACTACTAGAATCTCAGGTCGTGGAGCGACCCCAAATTCTGCCTCCCTCTGGCCCTCCATCTTGGATCCCCCCTTTTGTGTTTTCCATTTTGTTATAGTCCACATTTTGCTGTCTTTATGTGCTTTGTACATTGGTTGCAAGCTAGACTTGAGTATGAAGAGGTGTAACGTCTCTACCTACTGGTATTCTACCAAAAAAAAAAAAAAAAAAGGAGTCCCTCTTTACCTAGTTGGGCACCGAGAGTGAAGGGGTTGACTGGACCAGGGCTGGTCTATGATTTTAGTCGGACTCTGTCCCTGGGTGGACCCATTCTTTGAGTATGGTGCTCTGGTCTTTATTTTTTGGTACTGAGGATGGAACCAGGCCCACATGCATGCTAGGCAAGTGCTCCTCCAGTAAGCCACACCAGCCCTCCCTCTGGTCTTGGGTTGAAGGTCTGCTGGTCTCTCTCCTCTGCCTGTGCACACCCTGGGAGGTTCATGTGTACCCACAGAGCGTTCTGTGCTTGGTTCTTCAGCTTGTCATTCTCCCCAGGCGCAGTCAGGAAGTGTCCTGCTCCTGACTCTGCTCAGCTCTCTCTCACGCCCCACCACTTGCCTCTCACCAGGCTTCTCAATGCAGTCCCATGGGGCAGGACGCTTTTGCGCTCTGGGGGGTTCCCCAGATTTCTGATCTCACAGCATCCCCCAAGACCACCCCAGATTTCCCAGGCAGAGCATGTTGGTGGGGCCCATCCAGCTGCTTCCTGCCTGTACCAGCCTCAGCAGATGCGCCTGGGAAGGGAAGATGGCTGTCTCCACTCAGACTGGCCATCACCTGATCCTGGTTGCTTCGCAGCTCTGTAGTGTTCATAAAGATGGCGCTGGTAATTTTCCTGACTCTTTCTGGTTACCATGGGAACTTTGGACTGCCTCAGTGCACTGTGGAAGTCCATCCTGACGGTTTCTGATTTCCTCTTGCTTCTTGCTTGTTTTTTTCTCCCATCATGAACTTTTATTCATTTGCTCATCATAACTGGTATTTTGTATTTTATACCAGCATCTTGAAACACCTGAAGCCCTTGGGCCAGGTGTGGGGTTTTGTCGTTTTCAGTCTGAGGTTTCTTGTAACTCTCATGTTTGGCAGCTTGGCACCACTAGGCTGGGACTTGGTGGACTATGAACTCATTTGGGTTGAATCTCTTAGGCTGGACTTCCAAGGACCTTGCCACTCTGCTCTAGGACATGTTGGGGTTTGCCTTTGCCTGCCACCAGGGATGTCACCAACATGGCAGACTGAGACCCAGTCTCATCCTTTCCGAGACTCTTCTTGGCCAGGGGTCTCGGTTGCCTCTGGCGCTGCTGGAGGCCCGTGCTATGCTGAGTGGTGGGGTGTGCTTCTCCCTGATGCCACGCTCTGCCCACTGCTTCCTGGGTTCTGTGGCTCTCCTCCTTCTGCCCGGGTTGCTCCTGCTTCCTGCCAAGGTCCTTTGGTGGAGCCCACTGGTGCACAACCGTCATTACCAGTGATGGGCAGCTGAAGCAGGAGGGCTTCACGTTTGAGGCCAGCCCGGGCAACTTAGTGAGACCTCAGCAACTTAGACCAGTGCCTCAAAGTAAAAAATAAAAAGGACTGGGGATGTACCTCATAGCTCAGCAGTAAAGTATCCCTGGGTTCAATCCCTGAAGCCAAAAACATTTTAAAAATTAACAACCAAAAAAAAAAAACAGAACAAAAAACAACGCCATTTGTTCCAGGTCTGGTTATTAGAGTCCCTTACTCTAGTTTTCTCAAAAGAACTGGGTGGATACCATTCCTCCCTAAGGCTACTAGACCTAAACATAGACAGGGTCTTGAAGATTGGGAAACAGTGATGTTCCAACAGCTTTTAGGGGGTTCTGGCCTGTGTATACCCGTGCACACTGGCCAGAGTCCCCGTCCTGTCAGGTGCTGTGACCAGGGCCATGTGCCAGGCCCCACAGAGGGCCAAGGAAGGCTGTCCAGGTCATTTCCCTGCCTCGTCTTTTCCTGACCTCTATCTGGGAACCGCTCCTTCTGCAGAGGTTTGCATGAGACTCTCTGTGGGCCAGGGCTGTGTGGGACCCTGGATGTAGCCCCCCATGTCCACAGCCATCACAGCTGCCCATGGACAAGTGCTTCTGTATCTGGAGCCATCCGTGTTGAGCTGTTTTCTCACTTGACCTCACATGCGTGCTTCTCTGTGTGCTGAAGCCGGGGGTCCTGTTTCAGGGCCTGGCAGAGCACCCAGCGTGAAGACGGGGTCCTTCAGTGCTGGTGTCTGGGGAAGCGCCACGTCTAGAAGGCGGGGAGCTCTAGGTCCTCACGGGGTGGAAGGCAGAGGGCCAAGGGACAGAAGCGTGTGGCCTCTGTCCCACCCAGGAGGGAGGCGCCCTCATGGCCAGGCCTCTTGCAGGGAGGACCCTCCTCTTGCCACCATTGCATCGGCAGCTCCTGAAGTTTGGAGGGGATGCAGTGTTGGGAGGACTGGGTGGGAGGACTAAGCAGGGAAGACTTCGACAGCTCAGGTGGAGACATTCTCACCCCTGGCGTCTTCAGGACAGTGCCACATAATTGTGAATCCAGGAGTGAGTGCTGCAGGCCTGTTTCTTGTCTCTGTTCTAGAAACATCAGCCACCATGTTCATAAGGTGTCGTGGGGTGTGTGAAAGGCCAAGTCCTGACCTGCGTGGAGTCCAGGCTCACTGGGCTGAACTGAAGGGCGCACTCAGTGACCAGTGGCCGCTTCATGGTAGCAGCGAGGAATCCCCGGTTCCTGGTTCTTCAGTGACTTCAACACCTCCTTACCTCCTGCATCTCCGGTTTCCTAACAGGGCAACGGCAGGGTCCGTCAGGGGTGCCCAGTGGAACGTTTTGCAGTGTTAGAAACGTCCTTAGTCTGCGCTGTCCAGCGTGTGTCCAGCAGCCACATGTGACTCGAGCGGCTTGGAAGTCGAGCTTAGATTTGGTTGCAGTCTTATCAGCTTCGGTTTGAGTGGCCTCACGTGGTTCACAGCTGCTGTGGCCAGCGCTCTGTGGATGCGGTTTGTCAAGACGGTATCTGAGAGATCTTTGGGGTCTTTGAATTCTGACATTTGCTTAATTTGCTCATTTCTGTTCTTATTCATTCATTCATTATTTATTTTTTTATGTGGCTGCTCTAAATACCAGGAACTGCTTGGTGTGTGATCACAGACCTCAAGCCTTCTCCCTTCTGCTTCGACAAGGGGTCATCACCCCTGTGGGAAGGGGATTTTGCCTCACCAGACCCCTAACAACTCAGGGGTGGCAAGGGCTCCTATTGCAAAGCCATTTGGGCCAGCTATGCCTCTCTGTACCTCCTCTACTCACTCGGCCATGTTTCTTTAACCAGGTTTTGAATTTTTGTCAAAATTAATTTAAATGTATGATTCAGTTTTCTGTTATAAGTAATTGCTGTTTGTAAATGAGACTAATTTCTATTTGGTATAACTAATGCAATTTAGAGCTGCAGATCTCTTGATCCTCTGGGTCCAAGCAGAAGAGATGCTCTCCTCGATGCTGGAATGAGCAAGATTTTCCTTTGAATCTTAAAATATCTGCTTTGTAAAACTGGGTTAAGTTATTTTAGAAACTATAAATAGTCACTTGATAATTAGGTGTTTGGTTTTATTTGTTATAATGGAGTTGCTTATTAAAGTTTGGTGCATTTTTATCCCGTGGATCCAAAGCTTTTATAGGCCAAGTGATGAGAGGCAGCCTGTGTATTTCATTTGTTGATTATGACTCATCATGTGACAGATGGCCTCCTGAACTTTTAAATTCTTGTTTGCTTGTAGAGAAGGAACATTCTCGTGTCTTTTTTTGATGGGGCCTACTCTCCAATCCTGCACCCACTTTATATCATCATAACCTTACACCGTATCACGTAGCCCAAGCCGCAGCCACGAGCGCTCGGACATGCCTTCCCGTCAGATGCTGGTGGAGTTGGCTCTGCCGTAGTCTTATCTCTTCCCACCAGGACTCTCCTTCCCTTTCTTCTTGGCATCGCTGCTTCATGTAGTTAAATGACATCAGAACGTCATCAGACGCAAGTTCCTGCAGAATTAGCCCTGCATCTGGCCAGCACCAGAGGATGTCAGGCTGCTCCCGGAGCACGCACAGATGCAGTAGCGTCCTCCCCCGCTCTGTCTGGCGGTGGGTGGTGGCACACAGCTGAGAAGATTGATGCCATGCCAGGCACTCCCTGTGCCCCAGTGGCCAGCAGTGGGCCCCGCAGTCTTCTCCTGGCCCGTGGCTGCCCTCAGAGAACATGGAGTGATGGGGGCAGCTTTGTTTTGTGTCTGTTGCTTGGAGTCTTCCTTTTGATTTGTCCTTATTCTTTAGGAATTGTGATGATGACATCTTTCTCTGAAATCAAGCATTGTGACAAGCTGGAAGCTGTGTTTTGTGAATATTCAGGGACCCTGGTGCCTGGAATTTGTGGCATGGTCCAAGTCTCCTGCAGCCCACTCCTGCCTTAGCACCACATAATTTCTGTTTGCCTTTTTCATATGATCCAATAACAATAAGTTCATTTTAAAATTTATGAAAGTTTAATGAATGGCCGGTGAGAGGAGAGACCACTTTTATAACAAGATTAATACCCAGGCTCTAGGGACGTAGCATTTTAGTAAAATCAGAATTTGTGTAGCCTGGTGCTGCTTGGAACCTCTTGCTTCCTTATAAAAGTGTCTAAATGAAACATTGGCAGCCATCTCTAGCCATGGTTCCCATCTGCTCTTGGTGGCCTGACCCAGAACCCCCTGGTGGGGGAGGGAGTCTTGCCAAGGTCCCCCACTTCCTGTCACTTTGCTGTGTAGTTGACATTCTCGGATCCAGTGCTGGAGGCCAGCGTCCCTGGCCCAGGTGTTCCTGGGAAAGAACTGGGGGAGTCCCCCAGCAGCTGGCTCGCCTGCGTTGTGGTCTCACGCTAGTGCTTCATCTCTGCCCTGCTCCTTTAGTGACTGCACCTCAGACAGGGTCCCAGGGTTGTCCTTGGGTGTTTGTTAATGAATTAGTGAATTTTCAGCCCCAGCAGCCCTCTGGGGGAGAAGCCGTGGAGCAGACACTGGCATGGTCTGTGTCTGCAGTGGGGAGCCTCGTTTTTGGGTCTCATTTGTACTGAGGTCTGAAGTCACTGGCCAGCGACACTGGTCTCCACTGAGGGTCTGTTTAACCTTTGGGTTCCCAGCCTCCGCTCACACCCCTGCTCTGCTCTGGCCCGTTGACAGGCACGTGCAGTGTCCTAGCTCTGGGTCCTGCACCCAGGGGCATCCTCCCTGAGGGTTGATGCCCAGCCCCATCCCCCGTCTGCCACCACACAGTGATCTGCAGCACGGGGACCAGAGGGGCCCTGCATATTCTTCATGCTGTCCCTCATCCTCCTTCCCATTCTGAACAGCCAGGTCTCTGGGGTCAGAATGGACCCTGCACGTGCGCACACGGCAATGGAATGGCTTGTCTTACTCTGGCATCTCGAGCTAGTGGACTAGCAGCAGAGTGGGGGTAACAGTAGTGCACCTCCTGAGTCCGGCACCAAGCATTAGCTCTGTGCAGCACGTGGGCGGTCACCAGGACCAGGCACTGACCTGTTCATGTTCTCTAGAGCCTTGCTGCCTCTTCTTCGTCTCCTGTGGTGTGCAGTTCTGAGTTTTGAGCCCCCCGAGTCCCCAATATAACTCTCGAGGAGGTGGGGTTAGGGTTAAGTCATGGGAGTAGAGCCCCTGGGAAGGTGGTTAGCACCCCAGGGAGATGGGCACAAGGGAGCTTGCTCTCCCCCACCACCTGAGGACAGGGAGGGTGTAACCGTGAGCCAGGACGGGGGCTATTACCAGGCCCCCATGCTCCCGATCCTTGGTCTTGGCCTTCTGTCCTCCACCCTGGGGTTATAGGACGGCTGGGGGCTGTCAGAGCAGCTTTGCTGGACGATGTCACCCACTTCCTGGTGGGTCCTCTCTTCTCCCCTCTCATTTGCTCTCTCCTGATTTGATGGGGTCACCTCCTTGCTTCTGCTCGGGCGTAGCTGGTTCCTGGCTGTGGAGGCACTTTGGTGGGCTGGGGCAGAGGGGCTCCCCAGGGCCCTGTGGAATGTGCCTCTTAGGGCAGCTCTCAGTAGTGGGAAAGTTGGTGGCAAAGTGGCTGGCCCTGGTGTTGGACTTCCTGGCTTTAACACTCTACAGGTTGGCTCCGTGGCCTCTCAGGATGCAATGTCCCCTGTGCATTTGGGTGGCTCTGGTAGCGGGATTCCTGTTGCATTGATGGCTTTCACACAAATTTAAAGGGAAGCATGGAGTCTCAGGGTCCTGTGGGCTTTTGGTGATGCACTAAGAAAACATTTAGCTCGGTGGCTTTGTCTTGGTTGCATCCTGGTTCAGGGTCCTCTGACAGTTCATAAGGCACCTCCAGTATCTCTTGCTCCAGAATCCTTTGTAATAGGTTCTTTCTTGCTCTTAGCTGGTGGTGGGAGACTTGGGCGCTTTTCTGTCCGACAGCAACTCTTAGGTGAAGTGTGCCTGTGTACTCATAGGCTCAAAGTTTCTGCTTCTTCTCTGCCCTGGACCGTGGCCTGCATTCCTCTCAGACTGCGCCTGCCTGCCGTGGGGAGGGCACCTCTGTTGTGCAGCCTGGAGGTTGACTTCACCTTACCTGAGGATGTGCGTCCTCTCTCGGGACACCGAGCTCAGCTTTGAGTGTCTTGGCAGCTGCACGCGGATGGCCCGTGGGCTATAGTCCTAGGGTTCCAGTACCCCTCAGATCCCCAGCTGCGTCAGGGCCGATGGGTCTTGACGGTTTTGCCAGGGCCACCTTTGGTCTCCTCCTGGGTTTGTCAGCTTCTCTACAGTCGCCTGCACACCCCCCTCCCACTGTTTGGTGCCAGGTGAGAGGTCGTGGGTCCTGCTGGCAGGGATGACCTCAGTGAAGCGACACCATGTTCACATGTGGTTCTGAGCACGTCCAGTCTGTTTTTGGCCCCATGGTGGGTTTAACTTGAGAGAAGCAGCAGTTGGGCAGTGGCAATGCCTGTGGCAGGCCTGGAGGAGGGGCACCAGTCTGCTTGGGTCCCCTGGGTGCGATGCGCAGGGGACCCATGCTGCAGCACTCCGTGCGGTGGCGTCTCAGGCCCATGTGCACTGCGGTGGTGCCGGGATCTTCATCCTGGAGCCCTGGCCAGCTCCTGTTCTCCATGCCCCTCGCTCTGGGTGGCACTTGGTGCAGTGAGGTGAGTTGTTACACCCTCAAAGCAGCCTGTGACATGGAGCCGCCACACAAGCCAGGAGATCCTGCCCCTCCCAGCGGGGCCGCTCAGGAGCCCGTGGGCATGAGTTTGCCAGTCTCGGTACGGACGCTCCTTCTGGGGTATTTGCTTTTTGATAGGAAAGGAAATAAACAGCCACAGAGCTTTTTCATCTTGCCTTATGGGTACAAGTTGGGTCAGCCGTGTTGTGGCCGACCTTCCCTAGGAAGTGAGACTGGGGTCTCAGGTGAGAAAGGTGACAGGCCACCAGCCGTCCTAACTTCTACATCCTGCTGCCTGTAATCAACTTGGGGAACCTGCAGTGGGGACGGGGACTCTCCCTTTATTGTTCCTTAAGTCAGATTGCCTTCCTTTTTATAAGGAATCAGCTTTGGGAAAGAACGAGGAGCAGAGAACAGGATTGGGGGGGCGGGGTACAGCGGTGCTGTGCCTGCCTGGGTCCCTGTCGCCCACACAGTCCTGGGTCGACAGCTGGGTTAGAAGGCAGCTGCACCCAAACAGTGTCAAGATGCACTTCCTTCTAGTGAGTCTTCTCCTTATTTCATTTATGTTGAAAACCGAGTTGACGAATATGAATACAGATATTCAGAGTTATTGTGCAGTCATATTTGTTTATGTGCATGGTCCAGTTTCCAGGCCATAGCTTATCTTCTAAAAGGGAAGCCGTTAATGGCATTGCCCACACTGCTGGGTTTTTTTTCTTTTTCTTTTTATTATCCCCCGGCTTCTGTTCTTCAGGTGTGTAGCTATTTCAGTATTATGAAGAATGATGGATGATGCAGGAAAGTTTCTTTGGAAGCACTTCTGATATTGTGCAATGCACTTGGGGGTCAGCCGCACTTGACTGATGCATGATTTATCTCATGTCCCTGCCACTTCCCGAGATAAAGCTGCTGCTTTATCAAAAATGCCAGCAACTGTGATTTAGAATTTATAAACCTCCGTTTTCAAATAATCGTTCTGATTATTTTCTGCCTTGGCAATAAAATGATAAAGGTAATTGCACACAAATGTGAGATCGCACCAAAATACAATGAAATTAACCTGAATTAGCTTGACTTGTCGATGAGAGGTATTTATGAAATGTGGTATTGCAATAAGGGAGAGTGATCTTATGGCTGGAAGGTGAGTTATCGCCTTAATGTAATTCTCTTTGAAATTTAAAAAAGAGACTGTTTCTGTTGAGGGTGATTGTGCTTTTGAAATTAACTTGAAGTGATTCCTATAATTGGCAACAATAATGCACTGGAAGGTAATATCTTTTATTGTGTCATGCCTAGCTGCATTACCTTTTATTCCACGGCTTCTGGCTTTAGCCTCTCCACACTCAGGTGGAAACGTGGAATCCTGTCAGATCCTGGGTCTTGGGGCTTTGATTCTCTCTGTAGCCATGCTCCCTGTCTGAATGTAACAGGCTTTCCCCCGTCGTTGATTAGTCATTTAGATATCAAAAGTAAAATTATATTAATTTGTTAAAAAATTAAAGGAGGTTTTCAGAAATAACGTTTGTTTCTTTGTCTTGTTGTAGCCAAATAGTTCTCAACAGGGTGAGGCTTGGTGCCGCCTCTTCAGTACACCTATTTTGTAATCTTTCTTTGCACTTCCTAAATGAAATTCTTGGATGAGACGTGCCCCCCCCCCACTACTTAATGGAAAACTTCAAGGAAGGACGGTGTGATAATTAGTAACAGTGCACCCCCAGCACAGGAGCGCTGGGGCAGGAGGGGACCGGTATGCTGCAGTGCACCTGCACCTGGAGGCTTGCTTTCTGGGTGTGCCTTGTCTGCTCTGCATTGACACTGGAGACGGGACTTTTTCAGGATGGCAACTTTTGGGGAAGTTCTACAAAAGTGGAGTTGGTCTTCCCATTGGTGGCGTAGCCGTGTTCCTGGGAGGCCTTGCAGACACGGGTGTGGTAGAAACACCTGTTTTTGTGTTGCACAGGGTGGTGCTTTAGAGTCTGGCTGATGCGATGGAATGCACTCCGAGAGGCAGGATGCCACAGTGGTTGGAGTCAGCCCCACGTGTTCTGGCACATGCCCGATTCCTTCCCTTGGAATGTCAATAGCTCCCACCATTTTAAGGACCTGGGAATCCCTCCCAATTCCCAGTGGGGCCTTTGAGGACTGGAGAGACTGTTGGGGATGCCCACACCAGCTGGGCTAGACCCAGATCAGGTGCTCCAGGGTCTTCTGGTCAGGGGCACCTGCTCCTGGAGAGCCTGAGGCAGGCCTCCGTGTGCTGAGCAGGCACTCTGCACCGAGCCACACACCCAGCTCTATCTTTAAGAGGGGTGCAGTTCTCCAGCCTCTAGGCCTCCATAGCTTTTCCGCTCTTGCTGTTCTTGCTCAAGGAGTCTTATTTCCTCTTGTGCTGGCTCCTGGAAGGTGCTGGACGTGGTGTTTGGGGAAACCTTTCACTTTCATGAAGTCTGCGCTAGAGCAGCTCCTTCTCCTCAGGTGCATGGAGGGTTTCTGGACAAGACCAGCGGTTCTCAATGGGGGGCAACGTGGTTCTTACTGGAGGCATTTTTGGGTGTCCTAATTAAGGAAGTGCTGCTGGCCTCCTGTGGGTAGAGGCCAGTACCATCCCACAATGTGCAGGACAGCCCCCAGGCGGTGACCTGGCCCCACGTGTCAGCACGCCATCGCCAAGGCCACTCACGGGACTCTCAGCATGTGCCGTCTAGAGCCCACGGGTGTTCTGTCCCACGCCATCGCCGCGCCTGCCCTGCTTTTGCCAGTGGCATCCCATCGTCTCAAGACAGGATTCTTCTAACTCCGTCTTGGACTCCCTCCTTCTGTTTCTTAGGCCATCCCGCCCCATCAGGAAGAGCTTTCCAGTTCCGTGGGTTTTCTGAGCGTCCCATACCTTGTCCTCTCTACGGCTGTGAGGACAGGGTGAGGAGGTGCCCGTGAGGACAGGTGAGGTGGGGCCTGTGAGGACAGGTGAGGAGGTGCCCGTGAGGACAGGTGAGGTGGGGTCCGTGAGGACAGGTGAGGTGGGGCCCGTGAGGACAGGTGAGGAGGTGCCCGTGAGGACAGGCGAGGTGGGGCCCGTGAGGACAGGCGAGGAGGTGCCCGTGAGGACAGGCGAGGAGGTGCCCGTGAGGACAGGCGAGGTGGGGCCCGTGAGGACAGGCGAGGTGGGGCCCGTGAGGACAGGCGAGGTGGGGCCCGTGAGGAGAGGCGAGGAGGGGCCCGTGAGGAGAGGCGAGGTGGGGCCCGTGAGGACAGGTGAGGAGGTGCCCGTGAGGACAGGTGAGGAGGTGTCCGTGAGGACAGGTGAGGTGGGGCCCGTGAGGACAGGCGAGGTGGGGCCCGTGAGGACAGGCGAGGTGGGGCCCGTGAGGACAGGCGAGGAGGTGCCCGTGAGGACAGGTGAGGTGGGGCCCTTGAGGACAGGTGAGGAGGTGTCCGTGAGGACAGGTGAGGTGGGGTCAGTGAGGACAGGCGAGGTGGGGCCCGTGAGGATAGGTGAGGTGGGGCCCGTGAGGACAGGTGAGGAGGTGCCCGTGAGGACAGGTGAGGAGGTGCCCGTGAGGACAGGTGAGGTGGGGCCCGTGAGGACAGGTGAGGTGCGGCCTGTGAGGACAGGTGAGGTGGGGTCCGTGAGGACTGGTGAGGAGGTGCCCGTGAGGACAGGTGAGGAGGTGCCCGTGAGGACAGGTGAGGTGGGGCCCGTGAGGACAGGTGAGGTGGGGCCCGTGAGGACAGGTGAGGTGGGGCCCGTGAGGATAGGTGAGGTGGGGCCCGTGAGGACAGGTGAGGTGGGGCCCGTGAGGACAGGTGAGGTGCGGCCCGTGAGGACAGGTGAGGAGGTGCCCGTGAGGACAGGTGAGGTGGGGCCCGTGAGGACAGGTGAGGAGGTGCCCGTGAGGACAGGTGAGGTGGGGCCCGTGAGGACAGGTGAGGTGGGGCCCGTGAGGACAGGTGAGGTGGGGCCCGTGAGGACAGGTGAGGTGGGGCCCGTGAGGACAGGTGAGGAGGTGCCCGTGAGGACAGGTGAGGTGGGGCCCGTGAGGACAGGTGAGGAGGTGCCCGTGAGGACAGGTGAGGTGGGGCCCGTGAGGACAGGTGAGGAGGTGCCCGTGAGGACAGGTGAGGTGGGGCCCGTGAGGACAGGTGAGGTGCGGCCTGTGAGGACAGGTGAGGTGGGGTCCGTGAGGACTGGTGAGGAGGTGCCCGTGAGGACAGGTGAGGAGGTGCCCGTGAGGACAGGTGAGGTGGGGCCCGTGAGGACAGGTGAGGTGGGGCCCGTGAGGACAGGTGAGGTGGGGCCCGTGAGGACAGGTGAGGTGGGGCCCGTGAGGACAGGTGAGGTGGGGCCCGTGAGGACAGGTGAGGAGGTGCCCGTGAGGACAGGTGAGGTGGGGCCCGTGAGGACAGGTGAGGTGGGGCCTGTGAGGACAGGTGAGGTGGGGCCCGTGAGGACAGGTGAGGTGGGGCCCGTGAGGACAGGTGAGGAGGTGCCCGTGAGGACAGGTGAGGTGGGGCCCTTGAGGACAGGTGAGGAGGTGCCCGTGAGGACAGGTGAGGTGGGGCCCGTGAGGACAGGTGAGGTGCGGCCTGTGAGGACAGGTGAGGTGGGGTCCGTGAGGACTGGTGAGGAGGTGCCCGTGAGGACTGGTGAGGAGGTGCCCGTGAGGACAGGTGAGGTGGGGCCCGTGAGGACAGGTGAGGTGGGGCCCGTGAGGACAGGTGAGGTGGGGCCCGTGAGGATAGGTGAGGTGGGGCCCGTGAGGACAGGTGAGGTGGGGCCCGTGAGGACAGGTGAGGAGGTGCCCGTGAGGACAGGTGAGGTGGGGCCCGTGAGGACAGGTGAGGTGGGGCCCGTGAGGACAGGTGAGGTGGGGCCCGTGAGGACAGGTGAGGTGGGGCCCGTGAGGACAGGTGAGGTGGGGCCCGTGGGGACAGGTGAGGTGGGGCCCGTGGGGACAGGTGAGCTGGGGCCCGTGGGGACAGGTGAGCTGGGGCCTGTGAGGACAGGTGAGCTGGGGCCTGTGAGGACAGGTGAGGAGGTGCCTGTGAGGACAGGTGAGGAGGTGCCCGTGAGGACAGGTAAGGTGGGGCCTGTGAGGAGGTGGTGAGAAGATCCTGGTATGGACACGGTGAGAAGATGCCTGTGAGAGTATGTGGAAGATCCTGTGAGGACGTGGTGGGAGGATGCCTGCGAGGACGTGGTGGGACAGAGCCATCTAGGTTTGAACTGTCCTTGTGGACTGTCAGGTGGGTGACGTTGGTGCTGGCTCCCCCCTGCACACACCCGTGGTTTCCTTTCTGTGCCATCATCTCGGCACTCATCCTGCACCCTTGGCTTGGGCCCGCAGGAGTCTGTTCTGGTTCTTGGTTCTGTCCTATGTCCATTGATGTTGAACTTCCCTCTGGCAGTGTGTAGGCGGAGGACATGCCTTGGGAAAGCTGGTGGACTAGTGCCTTGGGACGGCTGGTGGACATGGAAAGGTGTTCTCAGGTTAGGCAAGGCCGCCTGGCACAGGCAGCTGTCTTGAGCACCCCGAGAGTCAACTACCCAGCCTGGGGTCAGGCTCCTGGAGGAAAATGACCCTGATGGAGGAAACCAGGTTATCACCCATCCTGTGGAGTGGGTCCTATTCAGCCAGGAGTGAGTTTCTCAGCAACTAGGGAGTCCTGTGTTCCAGTGCCAGGGGAGGACCTGAGAGTGGGCCCAAGATGGGCATGATGATCCATGCTGTTGGCAGATCATGGAGCCTCTGGTGAGTGGGCCCAGTGGCCGATGGGTCCTGCACAAGTATTTATTGTCCACCTCAAGCCACATTTCTTTCCAGTGCTGCTGTGTTTGCTAGTGCTTTGATTGTATTAGCCACTTGTGAGATGGACCAGCCTTTCGATCTCCCAAAGTAGTTGTGGATCTGCTTTCATTAGTTTTATCTGTGGAACTTTAGCATCCAGGAGAGAAGCCCCAAATGTTTCTTCTTATTCCTGTGCATTCTTTAGGGTCTGAATCAAGTTAAAACATTTACTGAGCCACAGGGTTCTGGTAAGATGGTCCTTTGTGGGTGGGGGCTTCTGTTCTGCAAGGCTTCTATTTGTGAGGTGTTGCCCTCTCTTTGCTTCTGTCACCAAGTTTTGCTGTCTCTTTTTGGCAGCCCTCCTGCCCCCAGTGTATTGGAGCCTGAGGTGGAGCCTGTTAGTGCCTCTCAGCCTGACTGCCCTGACCTGTGGGTGCCGGTGCCTCGTGGCCAGACGCACGGGGCTATAGCATTGCTGTGTGGAGGCCTCTTCCCTTCATTTCCGAGGGCCGCACCCCTTCTGGCCACCTTCAGAAGTCCCTGCTCCAACAGTAGCCCCACAGGTGATGATTGTGGCAGGTGGCAAGCACGGGCCTGTTCTAGAATGTCTGGTGGTTGGTCCTGCAGAGCATGGGACAGGGGTCGCCAAGGCAGGAGGCAAGAGCTGACTAGGGTGATCTTCTAGCAAATGGCTGCTTGCCAGGTGGGACGTGGGCCCTGGCTCCAGAGGAGCGTGGAACATGTCCTCGGCACAGAACAGATCTGGGTAATTTAGAAGACCACATAAGACGGATGTCCCAGGCGTGACTGGACCTCACCGAGGTGGTTGACACAAAGGCAGAGTTGTCTGTCATGAAGATGGTTTGTGGACAGTGCTAACGACTTACTTGAATGAATCAGTAAGTGAAATTGGACAGCTGTCGGCAGGGCAGGTGGCCAGGAGCTGAGCCACACAGGACTTCACTGTGCAGTGTCGAGTCCCCGTCTGGAATTTGGCTTATGAGGGTTCTGTCTGCTTTTTCCTTTTGGGTTAGAATTTGCCTTTCCTCTAGGGCTATCTACCACTGCTGCCCAGAGGGTCAGGAATACCTATTGCTCTGCTTCTGGGCATGGAGTTCCCCCTCCAGTTGGATTCTTGCTGTGTTCCCACAGTGTGCTAGCTGAAGCTCACACAGTGCATAAGACGGTTCCTGGGAGGACATGTGCAGAATGGCCTCTTCCTGCACCGCACACCCTGGACACCTGTGCTGCCCTCCTTCATTTCATTGGCTTGCCCTTTTCTGTTGTTTGGCACATTGATATTTCCTGGTGTTCCTGTGCTGTTTCGCAGAGAAGGTTGTGTTTTACCAAGGAGAAGCAGCTTATGGTGATGCCGGTTACTTGTTTCAGGTCTGAGTAGTTCAGGGTTATCAGTGTTCCTGAACTTCAGCCGAGGTCCTCTTGCAAGATGGTGAGGTGGAGCCATGCTCAACACTCCAGTCCACCCAGAGGCGACCTTAGACAGCAGTTCTGCTGTGCCCAGTGGTACCTCCTGCTCTCGTCAAGTTAGCCTTTTCTTTTTTTGTGTGATTATATGTGATTCTGGGATTTATAGTTTGCTTGGTTCATTGAAATCTCTCTGCTCAATATTTTTAAAAAGATGAACATCTGGGTGTTAAAAATCTTCTCCTGCCCGTGAATTGGCATGGCATGGCATTGCTCCAGGCCACCAGTAAGGAGGGAGAGCCGCAGAGACCTGAGAGGCCCTGAGGGTGGTGTGCAGGGGGTGGTTGGCAGCTGAGTGTGGGAGGGAGGGGGGGATCCCCAGCGCCCTGTGGTGCTGGGGCCAGCAGAGCCCTGCTGCTAGGCCACATGCTGTCTCCGTGGGATACCCCAGGTGGCCCAAGTTCCCCATCAACGCACTGTCCTCTGCCTAGCGAGCCCCTTCTCAGTCCTCTGGGAGAACCACAGGTAACCAGAGGATGCTGGGAGTTGCCAAATGGGGGTCATAGAAGGGAAGGAAGTTTTGATACGATGTGCCACAGAAGTGATCCCTCAGAGAGTATTTATTGAGCATTTCCCAGAGACTAAAATAGATTATAGTTGTCAAAAATCTGTGGTTTTTGTAGGAAACCACATACCTTGGGGAAGACACTAAAGCTGATTGTGAGAGTGGGTGAAATATTGGAAGATGCCTCATTCTGGCCTTTCTCCCACAGCCATTCCCAGGAGCCTGAGGAGGTGCACACAGGCTCAGGGTGGAGACCTCCCAACCACCTCGCCTCCAGAGCCCCCTCCCAGGTGCGTGGCGGGTGCAGGAAGTCCACTCCACCCCTGCTCCTGTGTGGCTGGCAGGGCCCAGTGTTGCAGAGCCTCACCTGAGGGTGGACGCCTGCAGAGAGGCCAGGCAGGGTCCACACGTGCTGGGCACTGGGGTGCTGACCTGTGGGAATGGCTGGCGCCTCTCACGCTCTGTCACGCATCAGAGCCTCGCTGGTTAATTCATAATTTTATTGATCTATATCAGATATGAGGAAAGGAAGAATTTTAGGATTTTTATAGAAGTATAACTAGTGATAAAAATGAAAAATACATAAGAGGGCCAGGGTTGTAGCTCAGTGATAGAGTGCTTGTCGTGCATGTGTGAGGCACTGGTTCAATCCTCAGTACTACATAAAAAAAATAAATAGAGAGATAGATGGGTAAAGGCGTCTACAACTAAAACACACACACACACACACACACACACCCGATACATAAGTGCTAGATGATGGGATTAGGCATAGGCTAAGAGCAGGAGAATCAAGTCAGTTCAGTGCCAGGTGCTGCACAGCATAGATTTTTCTGTAAAATACCATGAAGAAAGATCAGGAATTAAGCGTCTTAGTGATCAGAGTAGCTTAGGGACCCAAATTAGTGGCCTTGGGCGGTGACTCAGTTTGGGTTGGTTTGTCTTCTCAAGGCTGTGTTCCTCAGGCACTCAGGTTTTTATGATGAGTCAGAAAGCTGGGATCAGAGAGGGGCTGATCTGCAAAGGACAGAGGACCTCTGGGGGGCCCTCAGGAGGCAAAGAGCCCAGGAGAATTCTACCTGAGCAGCTCTGGAGCCCTCCTGGGCCTCCTCATAACCTGGGCTCAGGGCACCTGGGCTGGCTCAGCCTGCCAGGTCGAATCTGTGTGTGCCAAGTTCCCAGGACCGGCTGCCCTGCAGGGAATGGCACTTGGTCAGGAGCCGTCCTCCCAGGGCCCTCCACTGCTCCTTACTGTGGTGGGGGCTGGCTGCTGACTCAGCCAGCTCAGGCTCACACCTGGCTGTGTGGCTGGCTGAGAAGGGCAGGCGATCTACCTTGCCAGGTGTCTGCAGACCTCAAATGATGGGGCTCAGGAGAAATCGGCCTCCATTCTGTTCCCCGCACTTGCAGAAGGGGGCAGCCATCGTTCACCCAGGTGACCTTCACAGTTCCACATTTCCTTTGCCACCCACCGAATGCTTGCTCCACCTTCGCTCATCCATTCGTTTTAGTTTAAAGACCTGCTTTAGCGATTTCCTGGGGACCTCCGTGAACACAGAGCTCGGTATCCATGTCCTCCTTTATATCGTGACGTGTCATATATGTCTTATGGATCAGTACCTCGCCCACCACAGTGGCGAGCTCAGTGCCCTGTGGTCACCAGCCCTGTCCATCTGGCACTGGGAAGTTGCTCTTTTGTCGTTGAACTTCAGGTTTCCGCCGTCAGAGAGACGGCCATGTCTAGGAGGTACACTAGATGCAAACGGCCTTGTCACGGAGTCGTTACTGAGTGGTGGCTCAGCAGTACCCGGACACCGTGGGTGTGGGCAAGGTGCCCTGGACACCCTGCAGGAAGGAGAAAGCAGCAGCATCGTGGAGTCCGAAGCAGTAGCTAATCATCGAAGCCTTTTCATTCTCCACAGCCGGGATTTGTCCTCCAGCTACCTGTGGAATGAACGTCACAGATCCAAGAGGTTTTCATCTGTGAATATTGTCTGAAGAATTCATTCTGCTGTAATTTAGATAAAATTTACCTGCTAAATTTGGTAATAACATTCACAAGGTTTTACATTTTTGTTAGTTTTTGAAATATTCTATGGAGGTGTTCCTTGTAGAGTGAGATTATATCAGCATGAGAGAGAAATAATTACGTTCCTCCATTATTGGAATGAAGATTGGGTGTAGCTTACATATAATTTTGGTTTTCAAGGAAAAATATTTACACAGTACTTTGTCATTGTGTCATTTGTAGACAAATAGGCTACAGGATGGTTTTTGTTATTATTGAAACATGGATTCTGTGTATAAATGTGGATTTTATATGTATTTTTCCCATGTGTATAAAAATATCTCAAACCAACTTGAGACAAAAGTGATTTTTCTACATTAAACATTAAATTTTCACATGGGCCGCTGGATTTTTCTGGTTCCATCTGGTCCTCGGTCCTCTCTTGACCCACTGCTATGGTCTGAAGGCCTGTCACCCTGAGTTGCATGTGGAAAGCCAACCCTGAGGTGCTGGTGTCTAGAGGGACTTTGGGATCCCTTCCTGCAGCAAGGGGACCATTGCCTTAGTGGGGAGACTCATCTGTCCCTCCCCAGGTGGAGAGGAGTGAGAAGGTGGCCTCTGGCAAGACTGGTGGGGGTGTGCGCCTTCATCGTGAGCTTCCTGCCTCCACACTGTGAGAAAGAAGTCCTGCTGTTTCGGGCCTCCCTGTCCATGCTTTTGGCTGTTAGTCTGAGCAGGCTCAGCATGTCTCTCCCCAGACGGCTGGGTCTGACCATTGCCATAGCACCAGGGCCCAGAAGCTGGGTGCACTGCAGAAGCTCCTGAGGCTGGGCAGTGATGGGGCATCCGCTGACCTGCACCTAGCAAGTTGGCGCAACCTGAGAGGAAGGGATCAGTCCACCCCTGCCCTGCTTCCTGTAGTGGCAAGAGGACAGGTAAGGACAAGAGGAGTCAGAGATTCCTTTTGAGGCCACATGTGCAGGGCGAATGTGGCCTGTGGCTGCTTCTCACCCTTCTGAAGAGGTGGCCATAGTGCAGGTGCGCTGTGTGTGCACTTGGAGCTCACAGTCTGCCCGGGAGGTGGTCAGAGGGGCGTCCACCTCTGCTGCTCCTGCTGTAGCCGGACTCCTTCCCCTTGGTCAGGAGTGCCAATTGCCTGGGCTCAGCATCTCTCTCATGGCCATGGATTATGTCCTCAACTGCCTCTTCAGAATTGCCTTGGTGACGGTGATGGTCCCCTAGACGGAATGCACCACAGCCAGCTGTGGGCGAGAGCACAGGCCGTGTGATTCTGGAGGAGGCTCCATACTCCAGTTGGGGACCTTGAACTGACTGTTGAGGGGCATGGCCAAAAGGGAAATCTCCTTCTGCCCAGATGGGTATGGGTCGTGGGCAGGGGCCAGGTCCGAGTGGAGCTGCTGGTGTAGGGAGACAACCGCAGGAAGTGAGGGGAGCAAGATGGCTCTTCCCTAAAGGGTCTGTTTTGTCATTTAATTCCTTTTAATGAGTGAGTGCCAGTCATCCAGGAATCAGGCTGTCCTGTGTGCCCATGTGCCTGGTCCTGCCTGCTGGGTGGGGCAGCCTGACCCCTCTCTGGTTCCTGACTTAAATACCCTGGGAAGAACTTGGAACTGGTTTCTTTTTGGTATTAAGGGTTGAACTCAGGGGCACTTAACCACTGAGCCACATCCCAAGCCTTTTTTGTTTTTTTGAGGTGGGGGGTAGGGTCTAGCTAAGTTGCTTAGGGTTCCCCTGAGTTGCTGAGGCTGGCTTTGAACTTGTGATCCTCCTGCCTCAGCCTCCCAAGCTGCTGGAGTTACAGGCGGGTGCCACTGTGCCCTGCTGCATTCTGGGTTTATAATGATGGAAAGCAAATATGACTTTCTGTTCTGTGGAATTTAACTTCTTCCGCGGACAGCATTTTCTCCCTTCATGGGTAAAGTATAAAGCATGTGCAATGGTGCCAAGTGGGGCACACACGTGTGTCTGTGCCACGAGTGTCACCAGGACTTGCACACCTGGCAGGGCGGGGGGCTGTTACTCTGTGCATGTGGCCTGTCCCATGGGAGGGAGGTGTGCTAATTCTCTGTCTGTCCAGTGGTGGCCAGGGTGCTCCCCCACAGGCCTGCCCACTGACAGGTCACCCCAGGAGGCCAGGAACCTATGCTGTGATGTCATTTTCTGTAAGCCCTGGACGACGATAAATTCAGTTTTAACTGTGGTAATTAAGACTTGAGACTGCGAAGCTGTCTGTGAGGGGAAGGACCTGTCCCTTTCTCCAGAGAAGAAATTAATTGTTAGAGTGTGTGGTAGTTGAAGAATTTACTGTAAGATAAAAGACCGGTGTTTCATTCTTGCATTTATTAGTATTTAATCAAATGGAAAGTGCACTTTTGGTCTGGAAATCTTGGCTTCAGCTGCAGGATTAGACTGAATTATTGTTTAAAGAGTAAAAGGCATAGAATTATATGTTCAAGTTATCAAGCCTCTGATCGGCTCCGGGTATAATGTAACTAATTTAGAACATAAAATTTCCTGCCGTGTGGACTGGAGCCTCGGGTTAATCGTTTGGCAGCGAGCACGTTTTCGTGGCTGTGTGGCCTTGGATTGGATGGCGGCTGTCCCTCCAAGAGCGCCAGTCCTCGTCAGAGCAGGTGTCATCAAGGCCCCGCTCATCCGTGGCTGCCCGAGCGTGTCTGGAACACCAGGCTCCTCTGTTCGGGACACCAAATCATAAATCATCGCGAGCTCCTCAGCTGAGCCTCTTCCCTGCAGAAACACCGTGCGGCTGAGTCTTCAGCAAGGGTAGGAGGACTTGATTCTGCTGGCTCGGGGGCTGGCATGCAGGTGACCTTGGTGGCAGGTGGGTGGCTCTGCAGGCCTCTCTGCCAGGACATGAGGAAATCCCAACAGCTTTTCATGACGGTGTCTCCGCTGTGGTCGACACTCAGAGAGGCCTCAATCCAGCCTCGTGGTCTTGGGTTTGTCCTTGGCAGGCACTAGGGAAGCCTGGGGACTCACGTGGGCAGTCCTGTTTGAAGACTGGAATTGTTGGGAGAGAAGCCGGCCAGTGGGTCATGGCAGCCTTGAGGGGGTCTGGAGGGAGATGGGCTGACCAGTGGCTTGGGGCAGAAGGAATATAAACAGGACCTGTTCCCTGGCTGCTGCTGCATGCTGCATGCTGCGGTGGAGAAGCAGTCGTTGTCCGGGAGTTTGGGAAGGTGGGGTTAGGGTACCAGTGAAGCCCTGAGTGCAGCTGCAATTAGCATGTCCGGATGTCCCTGCGATCTTGACCTTGAACGCCTTACTGGGCTTGTGGAGTGCCCAGGGAACGCTGCTGGAGGGAGTGAGAGAGGTCCCTCCACAGAGGTCAGGGAGGAGTGAGAGAGGGCCACTGTGGCCCCGTGTGTCCACAGCAGGAAGTGTCTCAGGCCTCCTGGGGGCTACAGCGTGATTCCCACCCGTGGTCAGAGTACATGACTCCTGGACACTGGCTGGAGATGGCCCAGGATTCTGGTGGGCGCCCACAATGAGCTCTGGTCTGTGGCCACCACAGTTGGTCATCAAGCCTGGGAAGGTCTGGCGAGTCTCCATGCGAGCTGATTGCCCCTTAGTGAGTCCCTGAAGAGAAGCACATTTCTCAGGTAGAAATCCAGCTGCCCACAGTGAAGGCTGTTGGCCATCAGTGGCCTTGCCCCACAGCCCGGTTGCAGACAGAAGCAGTGTGCCTGGGCCTGGCAAGCCCTCTTCCTGGGTGGGGTGACTTTAGCCTGCCCTGCTGTCTGCCAGAGGAGTCCTGCACCAAGGAATGCGTGTCCAGCTCCTGAGCGGAGGCGGGTGTCCCTGTGATGCCTGGGACCCCCGGCTGTGTGGCTGTCCTAGTTGAGACCTCCTCATGCCCTGTGCATTCCTGTTCCCCATACGTCAGCTCTGCAGGATGGGTGCTTTCTGCTGTGACATATTTAAGCTGTAGCTCCCAAGTCACAAGTTGCGGGAACTGATGTGGCGCTGGGCACAGCCTGCCCCTGCCTTCCTCCTGATGGGCTGTCCCGCCTGGCACCTTAGTCAGAGCCTGGAGTTGAGGAGCGTCCCGGACTGTGGGGCTGTGCCGTGGGCAGCATGAGCTGCAGACTGTGTTGGGGTGGCCCTGGGCGTACACCTGTGACTGGCGAGTGCCCTGTCCAGCCGGTGAGATGCTTAGGGTCACCCGACCTCACCATGGAGTGTTCTGGCAGGCATGATTTAAGCAAGGAAAAATGGGGAATTTTCTCAATTTTTTCCCCATAGCAAATTATAAATGAATCGCTCCTGCCTGATGTTAAAATGGGATGTGGGAGTCAAGGGGCTTAGGTGTCAGCTTGCTGCTGAGGCTGAGGGGGTGGCTTGGGACTCGGGTGCATGTGGCGTCTTTCCTCCACAGGTGCCAGGCTGGGAAGCTCTTCTCCTCTAACCTGTGCCCCGTCAGAGGCGCAGAAGCACTGTGTGACTTCAAACCAGCAGCCCCGGTCCACAACCCGCAGGACGCACGGAGCTCCGTGGTGGGTGCCATGTCCTGTCCTCGCCAGAGCCTCAGCATTGTTTCTAGGCAGTCAGTGCCGGAGGCCGGGGATGCTAGGGTCAGGGTCGGGTTCCTGTGGCAGGCCTCGGGCTGCTGCCCCTGCATAGTAAGGTCCTGGTCGGAGGCCTGGGTTGGTTCATTTTTGTGAGGGGATTTTTCTGGTCTGGGTTGAGCGCCGGGCAGCAGAGGCTCACCTTTGGTTGTGATGGCCTCTGCTTCCCTGAAGTCCTCAGATTCCTTATTTCAGTAAATTGCTAAGAAGTGAGTGACGCGGGGTGACTTGACACCCAGCTGCAGAGTGACGCTTCCCTTCTTCCTTTGAAAGTGGCTTTCCCAGGGGACAAGTGGCTTCCTGCTCCCGTGACCCCGCCTGAGGCCGCCCACAGCAAGCCTCCTGTTGTTCCTTAAAAAAAATCGTGATATTTTCCACATTGTCTGCATTTTGTCATCAAAATTTTTCTTCCACACAACTGAAGAGCGAGAAGATGGACAGGATGGCACTCGGGGGCTGCCCCCTGCAGCCACACTCCAGGAGCCTGTGTGGGCCCGGGCGAGCCCCACCTGGCATGGTGCATGGCCTGTGGTGTGGATTTGCTTCGGTTTGCACAACAGGAAGCTGCCCAAGGAAACCGGCGTGGGTCCTCGAGATGGCTCAGAGTCCTCCGTGTCGCCTCTGTCCTCGTGGATGCATTTCCAGTGAACGCTGAGGCTGTGCAGCTGACCTGAGAGGTGCACACATGGGGGTGGTACCATCTGGACCACTTCTCTAAAGCGCCTGCATCTCCGGGGGTTTTTGGAGCAGGTCGTCAACCTGGGCACACACAAGTTCTCCGCACTTTTCTCTGTGTGCTTTGTGTGTTTTGTACACCTACGACCCTGTGGTTTGGTTTCTGGCTGCTCCCGGACTGTCCTTGACTGCACAGATTCAAAGCAGCCCTGGGGTGTCACCCCGGGAGTGGCACTTCTGCCTTCCTCGTGATGGGTCATAAGTGGGTTTTAAATGTGGACGGTGCCAGTTCGTGTCTAGCCTCTGGGTTTTAAGACCAGGGCTGGTTTCCTCAGCTGTGCCCCTCCATCTGTGCTATCATGTGTCATAAGTGGCATGTTGTTGAGATGACCGGGTGGACTCTAACAAGACACAGGTCTGGCTGGAGGTGTTTCTGAAACCTTGCTGCCAGGGCCCATCAGGCTGTCCCCAATGCCCCAGGTCACAGTCTTCTTAACATCAAAGCACCATTCATCAGAAAAGGGCTGTGCCTGCAGGGCCATGTCCGTGGCAGTCTTGGTGAGGTGTGCCTGCCCACACCTCCCGTGGCTCCTGGTCTGGGGTCTGAGAGTGGCACCTGAGCAGGACGCAGCCTCGCCTGAAGGCGGCTTCGGATCAGGCAGCTTTGTTGGAAGGCTCGTCGTGTGGTTCCAGTGCAGAGTCCTCCGCTTGTCCATGCGCGTAGCTGGCTGTGCAGGAACTGATGGGAAACCAGAGGAACCGCTCTTTTCTTGAAGAGGCTTTGCAGTGAGCTTTTGAGCAACTCTGGCTCCACTCCCACTTGCACATCCAGACAGCTGCCCGTGTTGTCAGGCAGACCGTTTCCGTCTCACTGGTCGTTGGAGCCAAAGGAGCTGAGCCATACTTGGGCTTCTGTTGAAGGGGACCTAGCACAGTCCCCGGGAGACCCCAGTCCCTTGCAGACCTTTTGGGGGGCCTTTGCTTCTCCCCAGTGTCTTCCTGTGGGCTTTCGTACTGGGTGGGGAGGGGGAGCCCTGCGCGTCCCCTGCTGCCCTCCTGGGGCCCCCTTAGGGCCCGTGAAAGGCAGGAAGTGTTTCCCCTCCTGGCTTTTGACACCAGGGGATTTTTCTCTAAGGACAACACTCCCCAGCCGGATCTTGAGTGGCTGAGGGTGAGCCAGGTCCACACTGCCACCTGTTCTTCCCCTTATTCTCTGCTGAGGGAGGTTGCTGAGCTCGGCTTGCCATGGCTGGCTCTGTTGGGTCTGTTCTGGGTCCTGGGCGGGTCCTCCCTGCACCCACGAGGCTCCCACATGATGCACCCACATGATGCAGAGGGTTTGGCCTGATGGAAACTGCTGACTGAGGAGGCAGGCGTGCCCCCCCCCCCCCCCCCACACACACACTTATTTCTGAGCACTTCTGTGGCTCCGGCTCCTGGCATGGAAGTGGTTGGGAGTGAAAGGTGGACAGCTGTGAAGATGGTCCAGGGGGGCGGCCCGGGGGGGCGGTTTGGACATGGGCAGGCCTGGAAAATGGCGAGGGGGAGGGGAAGAAGACCGTTGCCCTCTGTGGGCCCCTGGCTTGTACTGTGGTGGGGACTGGCCTCCGGTGCCAGCTGCCTGATTCAGAACATGGTCATTTAAACGCCACTCACGTTAAAAGGGAGATGAAATGAGATTCACTTCATTTTTCAGAGGTCTCCAAATAGCCATGAAGAATTAGTTTTTTTTTGTTTTTGCCACCAGTTAATGTCAGCCCCTCCTGTGGCTTTAGGTGGGTGCACAGCCCTGTGGGAGGGCTGGCAGGCTCTGTGAGCTGGGCACTGGAGTGCAGTCGAGAAGCGGAAGCCCAGGACACGCCTGTGTCTCAGGCAGACCTTGCGGACCCCACGCTGGCCACAGCACATGAATGCCCTGGCCTGTGGTCCTCTTAGAACCCAGGGTGACATTGTGTGCACACGCCTGTGCCCACTGCTGTTGGGAAGTGTTGCAAGAACGTGGCTGCCCGTGCCCCACCGGGCCTCCTGTCTATCCTCGGGCTCCTAGCTGTGTGCCCACGTTGTCTGTTCAGCAAGCTGGGACTGTGGTTGGACAGGCCGTTTGCCCTGGTGTTTCCCCTCAGATCCTGCTGGTGGCCTCCAGGAGGGCAGCCCTTCCTGTGTCCAGGGTGGCCCTGTGTGCAGGGCAGTCTCTATGTCCAGAGAGTCCCTGTGTCCTGGTGGTCCCTGTGTCCTGGTGGTCCCTGTGTCCAGGGTGGCCCCTGTGTCCAGGGTGGCCTCTGTCCGGGCAGCTGCAAGCCGAGTTGGAGAAGAGGGCTGGGTGTTGTGCCCTGGCTCTCAGCCCCTCGGAGCAGGCGCAGGTCAGACCCCTGGCTTCAGCCCCCCTTGTGACCCCCTCTCTGGTGGGGATGGCGGCCTCCCAGGGGGTCCCCACTGCCCTTCATGTTCTCAGGCTGCTGCCACCTGTCTCCTCGTGTCCCCATGCCTGGCCTCCCGGCGCTGCCACCATGGCCTCCGCTCACACTGGGCTGCTCTCCCCACAGTGGCTGGGCTCCCTCCTCTGTTCTCAGTCACCTGGGTCCTCACGGTCCACGACTTGCCCTGCAGCCCTGCCTTGTCTCCCCTCCTCCTCCTGGAAAGGGACTCAAGTTCCTGCCATGCTGCCTCCTCCAGGAGGTCTTCCTGGACCCCAGGCCTCCAGGCCTGGCTACCCATTAACCTCACAGCGACCTCTGGGTCCTTCCTTCAGTCGGGCTCACCACGTCATGTAATTAGTTCACGTTTTCAACAAGTATTTGCTGAGCACCTGTGAAACGCCAGGCACTACCCGAAGTGCTGGGAATGTAGGACTAGGTCAGCTAGGACGCCTCTGGGCTGGAAAATGAGGAAGTCCCCAGAACCCTGCCTTGAAACAGGTGGACTTCTGCTTCTGACACAAGCCAACATCCAGCAGTACTTCTGGAGATGGGGTGCCTGGGTGGCTCAGTGTTGGGACCCAGCCTTCCCTTTGGTTCACAAGCTAGTTGCCATAGCTCCAGCCATCATATCTGTCATAATAAGAAAGCTCGGGTCGTGGATGGTGCCTTCTGCTATAAGTACCTTAAATCCAATAAAAAGAACTCTCAACAGACGTCTCACTCACTGGCTGGAACCGGCACATATTTGCTGCCTGTGTTGGAGCTTGTGTGCTAGTGGAGGCAACGCAGCTCAGAAACAGAGTGCACCGTCCTGAGCGCTGGACCAGAAAGTGAAGCAGAGGGAGGGAGGTGCCGGGAGGGTGGGGGGTGGGTGTCCTAGGAAGGCTTCCTGGGAAGGCTGGGGGTTGGGTGACATGGCCACGTTTCAGGGGAGTGGGCCACAGTGCCAGGACCCCGAGGTGAGGGTGGGGTGAGGATCTGCAGAAGCTGCGCACAGGGTCCTGGTGAGACCCCAGGGTGGGGGGGGCTGCAGGTCACTGGCTGGGGGTGCACTCCCACTTGCTGTGTCACTTTATTCAAACCTTCTTTTAAGCTCAGAAATGGTTTCTGCCTCAGTTTATGTGGCTCCGAAAGTATCGACATCCTTTGTCGTGGCGTCGGAGATGGAGCTCTGTCCAGGGACACAGCTCTCGCCGTCTGTCCTGCACCAGCAGTGCGCACGTGACGTAAACCCACGCTTGCTGTAGAAAAGTACAGGACACACGGGGGAGAAGGATTCAAACCATCCTACCCTGCCAGGTCTCTCAGAAGCAATAGACTTGAGGTGACAGATCTGTGGGCCAGGCACCAAGAGGACATGGGACTGGCTTTTTCCAGGGGACCTCTACCTTCCTCCCCAGGGGACTGTGAGCTGGTCCCTTTGTAACTTCAGAGGCAGAGGCTGGGCCCAGGCTGATGGCCACTGCACAGTCCTGCCCTGCTGCTCTGCCGGGCTGGTCACTCGTCCCTCACCAGCTCCTCCCAGGCCAGGCTGCAGGAGGGCCCCACCAAGTGGCTGGGCCCACGTTTCCCTAGAGTCCCTGGGTCCCCTGCTCTCCCAGGAACCACCTCATGCCTGGCCAGCTGCCGCCGTGATTCACGTCTCTCTGGACGTGGCTTTCTGCAGGGTCTCCTCTGAGCATGGTCCCCAGGTGTGGCTGACCCTGGCCTGTGGTTCCGTCACTGCTCTCCTGGCCCAGCAGTGGCCCATTTCAGTCCCCTGCTTGCTGTGGACATGGTGACCCCAGGGTTGCTGGAGAGCCAGTCCTCTGGGCCTGCCTCTTGGCATCTGGGGCTCGGAAGCAGGCCACCACTGGTTGACTTGCCTAGGTGGTGACCTGGTCTGGTGAAGGCCATGGAAGATGTCATCGTCGGCACCCATGGGGGTTGGTCCCAAGGGTTTGAGAGCGGGGGTGTGGCTGTGCAGGGTGTCATGCTCACACAGCTCTGGGGGAAGGTCCCTGTCTAGCCACTGCCTCCGCCAGCCCGTGGTGTTACGCGTGTGGCCCCGCACGTGCTGAGCTGGGTGACACGGCTTTGCCGCCTGGTGATCCCATGCTCCTGAGGCCCCACTTGCTCCCAGCTTCTGGCTTCTGAGTGTCCTCCCTGGTGTCCGTGACACCCTCCTTCAGCTCTCAGGCCACCCCCTCTACTCCATGCAGTCCCCGAGAGACACACGCCATACCTGCTGGGGCCGCCCTGGGCTTCTCATCCCAGTGGCCCGGGGCAGGTCCTGGGCATTCACTGTCCCCTGAAGCTCTGGACTTGCGGTTGCACTGGTCTTCCTCCACCTGTGGGGGACCGTGTGCAGATGCTCTGGTGTCCACAGGAAGAAGATGGTGTGCAGATTTCTGTGGCTTCTTAGACTCCCGTTCTGGCAGGGCTGATGTAAAATTCTGCTGAAATTGCTGCCCTTCTTTGTGTGGCAGGTAGCACTGGTGGGTTAGGGTGCATGATCTTTGACCTGCGAAGTTCTGCTAATGGGCTTGGAAAACCGAGAGTCCAGATGAAGACACACCCAGCCAGGCAGTGCCCTGAAGAGCTGGCCATCCCTGGGAGGCTGGCGTCACCTGCTCCGGGGAAGAAGGCTCTGTTTTGCTTCAGTTCTGTTTAAACTGTCAGAGGGTCTAAGGAGTTTCTTTCCTTGCCTTGACCTAACTTAATGTCCAGCTGATCTGACACGGACAGTACGTGCACCTCGTTGCTCTTTCACGGCTCAGGTTTTCCAACTCGTCAGTTTTTCCAGTTACAGACCCACTGCCCTTTCTCGGTTTTTGGCCTGATTTGGATGAAGCCTCTGGTTCTGCTGCCCCTCCCCTAGCTTTGTGCCTGATTTGGTATTTTCTTGTGGCTTCAGGTGGCCTTTGCTGGTCGGGAGCTGGTTCTTGGTGTCCTCTGGATGAGAGGTCAATCTGGGCTACCAGAGCTGGGGCAGTGGTACCGGGTGTGTGCTGCACATTGATGCTCCTCAAAGGAATTAAGGGGTGGGGGCAGAGCTTTGGGTCCCTGGCACTTGCTGGGTGGTGATGCCATTTGGTACAGAGCTGGCCCTTCCAGGTCAGGCAGTTCTTCATTTGGCTGCACCAGTTGAGCCGGACACTCCCCAACTTTATTGTAAGTCCATCACCTCCCAAGTTCAGCCAGTGCCATCTGTGGTCAGAGGCTAGCTATTGGGCCTAGGGCTGACCACCCTGGAATGTGCTGCTCCCTGAGGAGCTGGTGGGCTGAGCTCCTCCCCTGCAGGGGAGCTCCTGGCTCCCGCGCCCCTCCTTCGCCTCCCTGTCATTCTCCCCCAGTTACCCTCCTCACAGCCCTGCTGGACATACTGGAATGTGTCCCCTGGCTGTGCAGACTGGGGAGGGGGCAGAAGGGGCATCCTGTGCAGAGCAGTGTGCTGGCCCCAGCCTGCCCACAGGGAGCAGCACACAGAGCCCTGGCTTGGCATCTCCGTGAGGCAGTGGGAGGGCGCTGTGTGGTCAGGCATTCCTGTTCTTGTGGTGAGAATCTGGGGCGAGGAGTCTGACCATGCTCAGTTGGGGTGCTCCGGGTCTCAATGGTGCACTGCTCTGGGGTCCTCGTTTTCTGTGGGGAAGATGTGGCAGTCCCTTCTTTCCTGGGCCACCCTGCCTCTGCCACTCTGGCACAGATGGGCACTTTCTGGGCCCCCTCTCCAGGTCCAGGTTTCTTCCTGGGACTTGAATCAGGAGCTGGTGACAGGGATACAGGGCAGCAGAGCATGAGGGTGGCAATGCTGTCACATCCTGTTTCCAGGGCAACAGTGGCTCAGTGCCCCCCAGGTCTGCTGTCTGTGGATGGCCCCACAGATATTTTCCGAGGCTGGCTCTGGCGAGGCTCTGGCCAGTGTCCGGGCCTGCTGTTTCCTGAGGCTGCTCCTCCAGCCTCCCCAGAAGTTTTGGGGGTCCTTTGGTAAATTGCCTCTGCTCCAGCTAGCTGAGATTGTTTTTGATGCTTGGCATCAGGATCATGCTGGGGTCGGGCGGGAGCCCCAGCTGGTGGCCATGCCCATTGGGGCGCTGCTGGGAAGCAGAGCCTTAAGTGGGGTGGGAGACTGGGCTCTGCATGGGCTTCACTGGTGAGTGAGGCAAACACTGACCGGGTTCTTGCTGCAAGGCTGCTCACGCACGGCTTGAGCACCTGTGCAGAGGGCCTCTAGGAGGGGCAGGGCCTGCAGCTCTCGCCCTCCCCGAGTCCTTTTCTCGGAGCCGTGTCTTCTATGGACGCACTTGGGAAAACGCCGCATGGTCACTGCTGGATGCTGTGGTTAGCAAGTGCTTATAAGCCCCTGGGGTGTGACAGTTGTGCTTTTAGGGGCTCCAGCCCCTGTCTCAGGAACCTGGAAATAGCTCCGCAGTCAAGAAGGCAAGAGCCTGGCAGTGAGAGGGGTGGTGGGCATTGCTGTCCAAGGATGGGCAGCGTTTGGTGCTTGGATGATTTGGGTTCGAGAAAGCCAGGGCACTCAGGTGACAGGGTGGAATAGTGGCTCTTTGTTGGGTGTGGATTGTGGGTGGCACCCCATCCCCTGGAGGCCTTTCCAGGGCCTGTTCTTACCCCTCGAGCTGACCTCTCCTTCTAGCTACTGTTCATCTTCCAGATAAAGCCACTAAGTGAAAACAGTCTAAGTGACGTTCTCAAAGAAACAGACCCGCGGTAGCAGGCCACAGCCACACCCTGCCCTCATCTGGTCCTTCCCCCTGTGAGGTGCAGACAGGCAAGTGCTCCCAGCACTTGCTGGGAAGTTGGGCTTTCATCCTGCAGACACTGGGGTGCCCCAGAAGGTGGGGCATTTACACAGTGTGATGTGGTCAGGTGGTGTCTCTGACCTGTGACCCAAGGCTGAGGTCTCCTCTGAATGGCTCTTCCACACCCAGGGCCCCTGAGTACACAGTTTCAAATCTCTGCCAACATGCTCAGAATGGCTCCTTTGCTTGGGGCAGCTCTGGGTCTGGTGCTGAGGGCTGAGTCCTGGGACTGACATGGCACCCGGATGGCTGGCCGAGCCTGGCACCTCTCCTCTGGCTGATGGAGACAGACAAGAGAAGCGGTGTCAGGAGCTAGAGGCAAGACGGCTCGATGGGTGCTGCCGATGGAGGAGGGCCAGCGGGAAGGAATGGCCAGGCCGCGCGGTGTGGGTGCGCAGGGCCCAGCGGGGACAGCAGGGCAAGGGTGTTTCTGCAGAGGTAGACTCAAGGTTGCATGCTGTGTGAGGAAGGCTGAGGACGTGGGCTGCCCCAGTGTGGGGAGCAGAGAGGTGACCTTGAAGGGTCTGCAGACGGCAGCTGGCAGGGGCCAGGGATCAGGCATCCTAGGCTCCAAGGCCACCCTGTCTCCAGCTCGCCTGGGAACCGAGGCAGCAGCTGACTGTAGGTGAAGAGCCAGCCTGGCCTGGCCATGCTCCTGCAGCACCCGAGTCGGACAGGCAGCCAGTGGATAGGGCCCGTGGGCCGCTGCTATTGGCCTGGTCTAGCCCCCAATGCAGACAGCTGATCTGTGTGAGCACTGGGGGGCCAGCGCCAGGTGGGCAGAGGAAGCCCAGGTGAGGCGGCAGTGAGGAAGACGCTGCCCCGTGCAGGTGAGGGTCCACGAGGGGCTGCAGGTGAGGGTTCACGAGGGCTGCAGGTGAGGGTTCACGAGGGCTGCAGGTGGAGCTGTGGGGATGCAGGCTTCTCAAACCACAGGTGTGGGTGGGGTGCGGGGGGTGGGGGGCAGGGACGGGAGGCACTCTGTGCTGGGTGTGGGTTGTGAGTGGCACCCGTGCCACTGGAGGCAGCTGCCCCTCTGTGAAACACAACAGAGAGACGCACTCTTGCAGGGTGGTGGTTTGGACGGGCTCATCCCAGGTGGCTCTAGAACACAGAGGCGGAGGCAGCCAATGTACACAGCCCCTCCCCCAAGTGTGGGCTCAGGGAGGTCCCGGGGAGGGGAGGGGGAGGGAGAGGGTGGTCAGGCATGGTGGGTGGGGTCATGGGGGCATTCTGGGACTCCTGAGCCTATAAGGCAGCAGGAAGTCAGTGGTGCGCTTCCTGTTTCCTAGAACTGGAGGAGGAATCCCAAGGGTGTGGAAAGGCTCCTCTTGTCCAGGTAGGTGCACCTACCCCTGCCCTTCCTCACTCTGCATCAGAGTGACTTTCATAAACACCAGCCTGGACTCTGTCACTGGCTTCTCACTGTCTTTGTCTTTAGCCCTGGATTTCCTGACCAAAGTTAACTTCAAACTTGCTAACAAGTATACGTCCAGAGCAAAGCAGGTGCATGTTTTTCTGAATGTAAACTGAGCTCAGAGGGGTCCACCACCTCAGTGTCCCCGCACCGGGCCTCCGCCCGAGCAGGGCTGGTCTCCCCATCTCTGCACGACTGCAAGCCTCGCTGTGTTCTTTCTGCTGGGCCAGGGGCTGCACCTGGGCCTTGGGGCCTCCGGGCCTCTGGTGTCCCCGAGCATGTCCACCACTGAGCCAGCCCCAGGCGTCCAGACTGTTTGCCTGTTTCAGTCCTCTGGTCGTCCTCTTAGGAAAGCAAGGTTACCTTCGTTTTTTTTTTTTTTAAGAGAGTGAGAGAGGAGAGTGAGAGAGAGAGAGAGAGAGAGAGAGAGAGAGAGAATTTTTAATATTTATTTTTTAGTTCTCGGCGGACACAACATCTTTGTTGGTATGTGGTGCTAAGGATCGAACCCGGGCCGCACGCATGCCAGGCAAGCGCGCTACCACTTGAGCCACATCCCCAGCCCAGGTTACCTTCGTTTTAGGAACTGTTTTAAGAGCTTGGCCCAGCTCGGCTTCTTTCTACCTTTGTGTTGGTTAAAGATGGGGGGAGGTGAAGAATGCAGTCATTAAAGGAACGTGAGCAGAGGGGAGGTGTTGGTTGGCTGCTCTAGGTAATTGAGGTGATTTTTTGTCTTGAAAGTGACTATTGCAAATGTGACACATTCCAACCAGGAGGAAGAGGCCAAGAAGACATGGGCTATGTCCTGTGTGTAGACAGCTGGTGCCTCTGCTGTGCGTGAGACCAGCCAGATCCTTCTGCACATGCTCCTTACTTGTCCTCAAATCTTTTCTCTCTAGGCACTTGGCAGAATGGACAAGGCCTGTGTCCTGAAACACAAAGTGCTGGAGAGCCCGCTGGGGAAGATCGAGCTGTCTGGCTGTGACCAGGGCCTGCACCGGATAAGGCTCCTGAGCCCAAAGACCTCCACTGAGTGAGTGCGTGCCACCTATTGTGCAGGGGGGTGGGGACCAGCTGAAAGCAACTAGTGTGACTTGTTGGCCACAGGGTATCGAGGAGCCCCTGCTGCCAACAGACATTCCTTGTTGTCTGCCCCCACAGGTTGCCCCAATGCTCCATCTCAATTAACATCGGGGCCTCCGATTAGTGGCTCCAGGGCATTGGATTCACGTCTACCTTCAAGGAGGGGTTGATTGAGCATTGATTCTCTAAGGCATGCGCTGTGGGGATGTCCCTGGGAATTTGGTGGCTGGATAATACGTGCCTTATCTTTTTTTTAAACCAGACTGGGATTTTGGTGAATGGGCCCGCTGGGTGAGGTCTGTGCTTCCTCTGTGGGATGCAGTGTCGGGATCTAGGCCCTCTGGAGGCAGTGAGCACAGCCTGCAGGGCGCAGGGCCTTCAGCCTGACCAGCGTCACCATTCCCAGGGGATGTGTGTTTCTCTTGCAGGATCCTCACCGCGTTTCTCTAATTGTAAAAGCATACATGGAAAGCGCTCTCTAACGCTTTGTTCTGAAATGCAGCGTTTAATTTCCTCCTTTCATTGACCAAGAGTCGTGTTAAAATCACAGTTCCGTTATTCCTGACAGAAGGAAAAAAACCACCCACTCTTATGCCCGGTGTTGTCTTAACTGGCTAATGAACACAATGCCAAGAACATTAGATAAAGAAAATACATAAGAAACATAAAAATTGATTTTAATGGACCCCTGTCAGAGACGGCTGTAATGAGCACAAGTGTGGTAATAAATATCAGTATTCCCCCCACCGTCCGGGCTTCTCCTGTAGAGCTGCGTGTTACAATCAATACAGCCTTTTTTAAGACTAAAAAATAAGCAAACCTTTGAACTACGTGAATATGCTCTTCAGTCTATGAGAACCATCTGGCTCCCGTGTTCAGAAAATCACAGGCACCAAATAATTTGTAGGGGAAAATGTCATTTTCTTTCTTTGCATGTTCATTTGCGCAGTAAATCACAGGAATTATGGGTTGGGTCCCCCAATCCCCCTGCTCCCGCCTTTTGGAGAAAAGGTAAATGTCCTTGCAGCAAATTTGGGAAGAAAGTAAAAACCGGGTGTTATGAGTTAGGTGTGGTTAAGAGCCTGCTGTGGGCCCTCGGAGCAGCGTGCAGAGGCTTGACTGCGAGTTTCTACTTGAGTCTTGTGGCCCAAGTGAGCATCCGATTCAGCTGTGAAAACAGCCGCCAAGTAGTTACCCTAGTAGAAAGGTGTCCTGGCCGAGCTGCCCTGGGGCTCTCCAGGCTGTGCCCCTGCCCTAGTGCTGCAGGGGAGAGGAGCCACGGAAACCGACTCTGCTCTGCCTTTCTCTGGGCCACTAGGCAAGGGAGGCCACTGTGCGTTCTGGCTAGAGCTAGAGCCCTGTGAGCAGGGTTCAATCCCCAGTGACACCGCCCCCCCCCAAAAAAAAGTTGAGACTAGTATAAACCTGAATACTCAGAATCACGTTCTCAATCTTGTTATTTTTTTAGTGTAAAATTCACATAGTGAAGTTTCTATTTTCAGTGTATAATTCATTGTGTTTTGATGAACATTTCCAGCTATAGAGCCACTGCCCTAACCAAGATCTAGAACGCTCCAGAAGGTCACCTTGTGCCCCTTCAATCCATGGTCATTCCTGTTAGTGGGTCATTGGTCGCGTCTCTTGGCTCCCACATCTGTGGATTCAGCAAATGGGGATAAGAAAAACTGGGGAAGTTGTATCTGTTTAGAACACGTCGGCTTTTCTTCCTCATCACTCCCTGAACAGTGCATTAGACCAGGCAGCATTTATGCTTATCAGATATCATAAGCAGTACAGAGATGCACAGTGTGCGGGGTGTGCTTGGGTACGTGCCGGTGCTACACCGTGTTACGCAAGGGAGGAGTGTCCTTGGATTTAGTGTCCTTGTTAGTCCTGGAACAGGTCCCTGGCGTCAGAGGAAGGACTGTTCTGGGGTTTTGCAGTTCCTGAGGGCTCCTGTAGTCTCTGGTTTGTGTAAGGGGAGTAGGCTTCTCTCTCTACCTTTCAGGCACTGTCAGACCCACCATTGGAATGATGGGTAAGCAGGTGACAGTGGCTGCCCCCTCCTGTCCCGGTAGCAGGAGTGTCCAGTATTTCCCTTGCTGGGTGGTCCACCCTTTTGGGTTTTGAAGGTGTCCACCTCAGGTTGAGGGTGCTTCCGCAGTCCACTGGGCTTTGCCATGTGGTTTCTCTGGGTGGCCACAGGACTTCTCTCCTGCAATGAGTTGATTTTGGAAGGATGGACCTACCCTGAACTGCAGGACTGTGACGCCTCGTTCCACGTGAAGGTCCTGGTCCGAGATCAGGACGGGGTGAGGGGCAGTGCTCCTCCTGGTTTGAGAGTGAAGGGGGCACCGGCATGGTTTCCCTCTTGTTGTTGGGCAGGTCCAGCCTTGCCGACAGGGTTTCCTGTTGTGGAAGCTCCTGTGACCTCTAGGGGAGTCCGTGCCGCCTCTTCACCTGTGTGCTCTCTGGGCCTGCTCCCTGTTGCCCTCTGACAGCTGACGCATGGCCCAGGACCCAGAGTGAGCACTCTTTCCTTCCTCCGAAGCCAAAGTGGGTGGATGCAGGTGGACCATCGCCACGCGTCTGCAGCAGGATCGCATTTGCACTTCTGGACAGGTCTGATGCCCATCCTGCGGTCAGTTACCTGTATGTGTGGCCTCGTACAGCAATTGCTGATTTGTTTTGAGTGGCTTATAATAGTCACTTACCTTTCCCTTCCTGAAATGTGACAAAGCCTCCGTCTGGAAAGTGGCATAAAGGTTTTGTGGCCTCCTGCCCACATCAGGTCTCTACTGAAAACCTCTTGCATGGAGCTGGTGGCCCTGGCGGGAGCAGGGCCTGGCCCACGCATCATCCTGCCTTGACAGTTTCACCTCGTCGTGAGCTTTAGCAACAGGAGCTCTGTGAGGGGTCACGTGTGTTACTTCTGTGTGCTATTTTGAGACTTGCTCAGTGTTCCACCAAGTTGATTGCAGTGTTTGATCACTTGGAAAAGTCAGTGATACAGCCTTGAGGAGCAGCAGGTGAGCCCGGGGGATCGTGGGTGCTGGAGGGAGCCAAGTTAGAGGATCTGCTTCTGACTTTTGTTCGTGTAAACCCTTTAGTAGTAGTCGTACAATACTGAAAACCTGGTCTGACCAAATGACAAACTGAAGTCCTTTAGTGTCTTGAAAATTAAAAGTGACTCTCAAGCTGTTTCCTGCCTCACAGGCCTCTGCTGGTGTCCTGGGGGTGTGGTTCCTTTATGGACTTGCACATCCGCCTCTTGGCGTCTTGCTGGGTGGCCCTGGCACAGAGGCCAGGTAGGAGCACGCAGGCGAGGGCTCCCTCTCCTCCAGGGACTTGGCCTGCTGTGGCCTGCTGTGGTCTGCTGTGGCCTGAGAACTTAGCCCAGCAGGGCCTCCTGCTGTTCCTGGAGGCTTCTCCTAGGATGTTGGATGCACGGGTGCACGGCCACTTACGCTGCTCAAACATGCCAGAGTCTGCCCATGCAAGGAGGGGGACAGCTGAGCTCTTCTGAAGGGACGCAGGCTGGGAAGTCACCAGGTGCTTCCCTCCTAGCAGGTGGCTAGAGGCACCTTCTGTTCCTGTTCACATCTTATCCTCATCTATTTTGAGACCCAAGTTGGGGCGCCTCGAGGGTCTGCGTCCCTGCACAGAGGACTCGCCTCATGCTGGCGTGCGCCTACTGCGTGCTCTTTCACCTGGCGATGCCTGGCTTAGACGGCACCTCACTGCCTGCTAGCCACGGGCATCTTCCTGGAAGCTGATCTCTCTGGCAGACTGGGAAGTCTTGACACAGTTCCTTGCAGTGCTGTTGCCCATGCTGTGCCGAGGAGGACAGGGCCTCCCGAGACAGTTTGAGAACACCCAGCAGAGACTCGCCCGAGAGCCGCTGTGCGTCCATCTTCCTCATGCAGCGGCCTCCGCGGTCAGGCTGCTTCTCTCCAGTGCCTTGAAATAATGATCTGTGCTGCATGTGCTTCTAGATGTGATGGTTTCCTCAGGATCCTCCTTGAGGGCTTGAGTGTCCTTCTGAGAGGAAGATTTCACCAGCTCTCCTCTGGACTTTTATTCATTTATGGTATTGGGGATTGAATGCAGGGCGCTTAACCATTGAGCAACATCCCCAGCCTTTTATTTTTTGAGACGGGGTCTCACTAAATTGCTTAGGGCCTGGCTACATGGCTAAGGCTGGCTTTGATTTTGCAATCCTCCTGCCTCAGCCTCCTAAGCTACTGGGATTATAAGTGTGACTACCACACCCAGCTGTTATTTTTTTTTGTGTGTGGTCTTGGGGTTTGAAACCAGGGGTGCTCTACCACTAAGCTATCCCTCCAGCCCTTTTTATTTCAAGATATTGTCTTGCTAAGTTTTCCCAGGCTGACCTTGAACTTGCAGTTCTCCTGCCCTGGCTTCCTGAGTCAGTAGGGTTATAGGTATGTGCTGCTGTTCTGGCTCATCTCTGAGTGGAAGGCCCCTGCGAGCTGGGACCACCATTCTTGCCTAGGTGCCTCTGTTCCTGATCAGTAGCCCTGTCTGCATGAAGGATCGCCCTCCTGTCTCTGACGAGAGGGTAAGTTATCAGTACTGAATAGGGAGTTGGTTTTGTGACTTACGTTATCAATAACACAAAATGTGCATATACTTCAGGCCAAGTGCCAGCCTGTGTCCGTTAGCAGCAGATAGTGGCCTCGTGGACTTGATAGCTTGGAAGACAAGTTAGGAAACGCAGAGTGTTCCCTCCATTCCATTGATTCTCAGGAGGGATCCCTCCTTCCCCTGCAGGGAGGGTCCTGGGCATGCACACACAGCTGCACCATTGGACTGCAGAGCTGGGTGATGATGGTGCAGCCTGTGGGTGGCTGCTCCGGGTCTCAGCCACAGTACAGGACTTGATTTACTATTAGCTGGACTCAGGATGTGAAGGCCCTGGCCCTGCAACCCCAGCCCTTGAACCACTTGGGAATGGGTGTGACTCCTCAGGTTGAGTTGTGCAGACGGATGGCAGGTTATCTCTGGCTGCCTGGCCTTGGAGCATCAGCTTCCTCTCCCAGGATAGTCAGCCTCATGTGACTTCCCAGCTTTTGTCCTCTGACCTGCCCCCCCGCAGCCTGCTATTTCTCCCAGGGCTTACCTGAGGTCAGAGTAGAGGAGGGACTGCCTGCTTCTGATCACCGTGGTCACTGAGATTCAGACCCTCACCTTCTGCAGCGTCTCAGAGGACGCAGAGTGAAGGGTTTGTTCCCACGTCGTGGCTGTTGCAGGGCGGTGGGGACGGCCAACTCGCATGCCTGTGTCCATGAGTTAGACGTGAGTGGCATATTTAACTCTGAGTCTGTCAGGATCCTCTTGGAAGAAAAGGATGGCTGAAGGACGGTGACAGATGTGTGGGTTCCAAACGGGACCAGCTGTCGGCCCAGGATCTGCTGAAGGTCGTGGAGCGGGAGCACACTGTAGGGAAACTGCGGTATCCAGCTTCAAGCGGGGAAGGGTGGCGTCTTGCCTCTGAGGCATGTTGGAATCAAAACCCTTAAATCCCCACCCTTAGCCAGGAGCCTCCACCGAGGCTGCTCCTGTGTAGGAAGGTCGGCCGCTCTCCCCGGAGCATCATCTCCATCTGGCCGTTCCCTCCTCCCAGGAGGAGGGCACCTGGAGCGGGTACACCCAGTCCTGAGGAGGAATAGCTCCATGTGGCATGCTATCCACTGGAGGAGCTGTCCCCAGTGCTCAGCCATCGAGGGGCACGCTGTCAGTCATGGTAGCCAGCATCTGCAGGTTAAGGGGTGCTGTTTTCTGCCTGGGCCTCCAAATTGTCCCAGCTGTGGCTTTTGCCCCCAGAGAAGGATCGATGTCATGTCAAGGCTCGAGGGAGGTGCAGTGTGGGGCCTGTGCAGGGAATCTCACCGGGGCTTGTAAGGGCACGGTGGCCGTTTCTGATGGAATTAGCCAATAGTGCCCTTCCCCCTTGGCTCTGTGTGGCCCTGTGGAGTTGACCCCTGCCCTCTCTGCCTACAGTGTGGACAGCCTGGAGTCCATAATGGAGCTGCCCATGCTGTGGCCCCTCCTGTTTGGGTCCGTTGTGCAGGCTTTGGGCCCCAGCTTGCTGCCTTGGGTCACCTCTGCCTGCTGCTCTGTCCTGGCTCCAGTCCCATTTGGTCTTGAAGGTTTGGTTAATAGCCTTGTTCAAATTGTAGCCTAAGGAGGTTGAATAAGCCCTGTAGGGCCGCGCATGGCCTTGATGGCAAGATTGGGACCTCTCCTGGCCATTTCATTCTGTGTGCCAGGTTGTGGAGGGCAGCAGGGACGGAGGACTTGGGGGAGGCCCCTGCTGGGCGGCACCGGCCTCATCCAGGAGCTCTTTTCCAACACCACGTCCTCGGGACACTGCCATGCAGGTGGTGGTACCAGTGTCGCTTTATCACTAAGAGGAAAGGCTGGCGACAGGGTCTCGGGAGGAGGAAGCAGTGTCCCCTCCACGTGAGCTCTGTACAGATTGCCGCACTCAGGGGTCTGTCCACCTGCTTCTGAGCATGCGGCTCTCGAGACAGACCTGATGAAGCTCGTGGTAGTGCTAGGCAGGACACCCGGTGCTGATGGCTGGAGAGCATGCCCACGCCCTCCTGGTAATGTCCAGATTGGAGTTTCAGGAACGAGCAATGAGGTAGCCTCTGGGTGGCATGTGCAGGCCCGCTGCCTGTGGTCACATTACAAGGCCACAGCATGCTCGGGGCTTGTCTGGTGACCCCGTTCTGCTGGGAGATGGAGCCTGAGCAGGAGGGGCCTGGCCTCTGATGCCCTCCTCCCAGCCAGTGGTGCAGCGTCCAGGGCCGTCCACCTGCTCCTCGGTCCCCACTGGGACTGGTTTCCACAGTGTTTTCTTATTGTTCCTGTATCTTCAACGTTGTTCTGATGCTTAAGCTATCTGAAGCTCGTGAGTAAGCTTCAGTTTTTATTTTGAAAATTTTAATCATTTAAGGCCTACACTCTGAAAATGTACTTGGTTTGTTAAACTTGTGTCCTTTTAAAGCTGTTTTGGTAATTAGGCTCCCTGACACCAGCGTGCAGCGCGGCTCTTGGTGTGATGGGTTCAGTCTTGAATTGAGTTCGAGTTAAGTGAGTAGTTTTTTAATTGAATGGAAGTGTTGTCTTGGGGTCCATCTTTCTAGAATTCTTACTTCCAAGTGCTCTGTCCAGTGATCCAGGCAAATCTTTCATCTGGAAAACATTGGCAAGAAACTTAGGGTTCAGATCTCCTTGTTTCTTCACTCATTTTCTAAACATGCAGGTGCCTGCCGTGTGTGTCACCAATTTTGTGACAGGTCCTGGCTGGGCATTGGGCAGGAATGTGCAGCCGCAACTTGCAGGGGGCCCACTCCCAGCTCAGGCAGGCCCAGGGTCCAGAGGCAGGAGTCACTGGATGTGGAGATGGTTGAGTCCACCGGGATGGGAGGCGGTGTAGACCTGAGATGAAGGGGCAGCTGCAGAACGGGTGGGACCCGCTGAGTTGGGGCCACCTCGGCCGTAGGCCTAGTGGCCCAGGCACCCGAAGTTGTCCAGGACTCAGCAGAGAGCGTGTGTTCAGAGCATGTGGGCCCTGGCTTGGCAGGGAGGAGGGGAGCCGAGCTGGTGCTGAGCAGTAGGAATAGGTGGGCTGGCCAGGAAGGGGCACCAGAGGGACCAAAGGGAAATGGAAGAGGAGAGGACGGAGCGAGCGGAGCCTGGAGGTCAGGAGGGGAGCCGGGCGCTAGCCCCTCCCTGGACTCTCGGGTGAGCAGTGTTCACTCAGGTTTTCTTCAAGCCCTGGCTCCTGGCGGGCTTCGGGAGCCACGTGCCCCAGCTAGTCACTTTGCAGCTTTGGTGTTTGGGTGTCACCTGAGAGGTGTCTGCTCGCCACACATCGGAAGTGGAGGTGGTTCTTCTTCCAAAACCAGCCACTCCTGGGGGGTGGGGCCTCACCTGCAGCACCAGGTGAGGGGTCTCACCGCTCTTCTGTGTCTCCTTCCAGAAGATCGATGCCCTCGCCCAGTGCTGCTGGACCTCGAACACCTGCTCACCCACAGCTCCTGCTTGTGGCCTCCACTGTTGGGCAGCTCCCTCTACCTGTGGGCACCTTCAGGACAGCCTGTGCTGGCCAGGTGTGCTGGACTTTGATGGGCCTTGCTGGAGCTCAGGAGGTCTGCCACACGGCCTGGAAGGTCCTTGCCTGTGTTGGTGCAGGGCCTCTAGGCCAGGGCTCAAGAGTGGAACTGGAGTTTCCAACTGCACGGTTTTTGCCAGGGTATTTAGACAAACTGAAATGGGATATAAACAATCCTAGGAGATGTAGTGAGGAGGAGAAGCACGCTGTGAGACAGCCTATTACAATAGGAAAATGTAAGCTTGAGATGTGCTGGTGTTTACTTTGTTCATCCCACAAATAGAAAAACGCTCCCGGTACTGTCTGTCTGAGCCTGTGTGTGTGTACAGTGTGTGCTTGAACTTCTCATGCTGCTTCAGTGTCCCTTTCCCTGAAAATACATATTTATACCAAGGAAGAAGAAACTGTTTATCATTCTTCTGAATTGTTAGATACCCCAAAGGTAACGTCCCCCAAGTAGTGGTTTCTCCCTTCTAAAAATCATCTGGAAAAATACTGAGCTTTCTGATCTTTATTTCATCCAGTTCACTGGCTCTGCTAGGAAGAGTTATTACATAACCAAGCACCACTTTTATTAAAAAGAACCAGGCACTTATTTCCTTCAAAGTTTTTTGCATGTAAATCTTCTCTAGGTAAACAAAACTTATTGAAGGTAATATTTTGAGACCCTCGTGCTGTTCACACCGGTAGTGTTGCAGAGAGCCTACATCATAAGCTGGTCCTGCAGCTTCCTGGCCTCGGCTCTGGTGTCCTGGGCCGGAGGGGGGGGGTGGCGTCCCCTTCCCACAGGCTGTCAGGAGACTCACGTGAGCACAGGCCCAACAGTGGTCATCTTGGTGAAGAGACTGGGGTCCGTTGTGTGGTAGTGCTCTGCAGAGGCTACCTGTTGGGTGGGAGCACCTCAGCTGGGCTTAGGTGGCCTGTGGGTGGGAAGGACTTGGGGAGGGAAGAGGGTCCAGGGCTGCTGGTGGTTGAGGCTGCTGGTGGAGGGCTCCTGGACAGTCTCTACCACTTCATAGGGGTTTCCATGGCTCTCCAGGGAGCTGGAGGGAGGCTGCCACTTACTCGGGACACACGGTGGTCCTGCTGACCGGTCGTAGCCTATCCTGACCTGTCTCCGAGGGGTCCTTTTGGAGTTTCCTAGACCTGGGTGGTCAGAACTATGAGGGGTTGTGGCATCCCAGCCAGCCCTGCCCCTTATCTCACGGAGAGACCCAAGTCCAGGTGCCTGCTGGAGGCCCTGGCTGCCAAGTGGGCGCTCTACACCTAAAGGCTGCCAGTGGGTGCCTATCCCTGCTCTTGGGCAGGCTCATGTCCTGGTGGCAGAACACTGCTCAGTCTTCCTGTGCAGCACAGGCTAAGGAGCTGGGCTGGCCTGTCTTCCTGGAGGGCAGCTGGCCTTCCTGCCGCTGCTGGGAAAGCCAGACAAGACAGCAGCCCAGAGGTGGGAGGGTGTTGGAGGACAGGTGCCGTGCTCAGGCCAGTTGTGCTGCAGAGAGCTGTATGCTGACCATTGTGCCCATCCAGGAGGCAGATGGGGACAGGAGGCTCAGAGCCCTCAGCCTGTGGGAGTGAAGCTGGGTCAGCTGTGGGAGCAGGGCTGCCACACTGTACTATCTGGGGTGACCTGGGCTGGGTGGTTAGGTTAGGTCTGTCAGGCGGGCGTGGCGGCACACACCTGTGATTCTAGCCGTTTGGGAGGCTGAGGAGCAAAAGTTCAGGGACAGCCTAGGCAAAAGCCAGAACCCGTCTCAACAAGTCAAACGGCCGAGCTGTGCTCAGGGCAGCATGCACCCAGCCTGCCCAGTGCCCGGGGTTCCATCCCTGGCACCATAGGAGGGGAGCGTGAGCACACCAGTGTGTGGACGTCCTCCAGCACTTGTCTCCCAGCTGCAGCCACCTCCTGATGGAGGAGACGGGACAAGGCTCTCCTCGGCCTCCTCACCCAGCTCATTAGCACTGCTGCCTGCCCCCGGCTGGGCCAGGACCCATTGCAGGAGGCATAGCTAATCGTGGGGTGCCTGGGTATTCCAGAGCTCTGGTTTTACTGCCTTACAGTCCCTAGCCGGGCACGCTGCTGTCAGAGGTAGCTGCCTTCCAGAGGAGAGACGGACGGGCCACTGTAAGCATTGGCTCCTGCCTGGTGTCTGAGGGTGAGAAGCTCCTTCAGGATCATGAAGTTCCTTAGTTTAAAGTAGAGGCAGTACAATCAAGGCAGGTGCTCCTCTGCACGTGTTACATTATTATATGACACATTAATAGAGGCTTTTTACTTTTTAACAAATTCTTTATAAAAAATAGCATGCATGAGAAGTTACCTGCGTTTGTGAACCTCGGTGTTGCAGGAGATAAAATATTTTTGCAAAGAATGACATGGCGTATTTAAACGCTGGGCAGCTCCCAAGCAGCTGTGGTCCACGATGGTGCAGGTGATGGTGTCATTGCTCCGCAGGTTTGGCATGCCGTTAGCCAGACTGAGTGCAAGTTCACGTGGGTATGTCGGTCACCTGTGCGGAGCATGCCTGGGTGGGTCTCTACCTCTCAGCTGGATGCTTTGGGTCCCATTGAGAATTCTGATTGTACGTGTGTGGCCTGGTCAGTACCGGGAAGCCTGGCCTGGCTGGGTAGCGCCCTGGGTGGAGATGGAAGCTGCCTCTCTGAAGCCTGCTGTGAGTGAGCGCAGGACAGGAGAGCCCCAGAGTCCTTCCTGCAGGTGCTGTTTGTTCCCACATGTGTGACCTCTTAGCCTGGGTCCCAGCTCTTCACTAATGTTTGTAAAAATACTAAAAGCCCTTGTATATTACATTAAAAACTATGTCAGCCACCCTGCTTTTTTCTATTTATTAAAACTTTTCAAGCAGTAAAAACATTTTACTTGTTAATGAGGGAAGTGGGGGAGTTAATGACATAGAGCTTGGATTCTCCAAGATGTCTCCTCTTAACCATGCACACCCACTCCTCCCGCCGCATGCCGTTTAATTTCTGCGATAGGGTTCAGTGAGCAGATGCAAATAGATTTAATGATTTGCATCAGTAGATCATTCCCCAGTTTAATATCCTCTGATATTTTGGGTCAGGGGCTCTTTCTTTGGGAGGCTGGCAGTTTCTGGAGCTGGATTATTAATATTAGTGACTTCACATTATGTAAAAGTGCAGGGAGATGAATGCCTCTTTTTCACGTGGATTCCCACATTGCTTGTGGGGCGGGGGACTGGTGCAGTAGACCACTGGGCACCACGTCATCCTGGCCACAGGTGCTTTCCAGCGAGATGCTGCCTGAGCTGGCAGGTGCCCTGGCCCAGCCCTTCACGAGCAGCAGTCATCTTGTCTGCTCACCTCACGAGGAAACCCTGTGGCCAGTGGACAGGATGTGGTGTGCTTTTATCAAGATCGTTCAACAAAGGGATAAATGTAACATAGAACTCGGGCTCGCAGACATGAGCCTACCTCCTCTGCGTCCTGTCTGTGGTATCCTGGGACAGGATGAGGAAGGCCACGGGCTGCCCTGCTGGGATTCCATTAGGTGGTGCCTGATCACGCACGTGCAGTAAGAGCCACCAACAGCCCTTCCCATGTTTATAGGGACTGGGCCCAGGACCCCGAGGATACCAGAGTGTGTGGGTGCTGAAGTGAAATGGCGTGGCACATACATATAATCTGCATGTACTGACTCCTTTAAATTGCCTCTTAAACAATGCAGTGTACATCCCTTATAAGCAACTGTTTGCTGTGGTGTTTACAGAATGTCAGCTGTATGCATATTTTCCATCAATGCTTGGTTGAATCTGCAGATTAGGAGCCCAGGGAGGCAGAGGCTTCTGTACACACAGGATGACCCAGCAGCTCTGGAAGCAGAGCACCAAGGAGGTTTTCTTGGGGAGGGGCCGTCTCCATTTCTTCTGCCTGCCTCCCACTAGCGGCCAAGTGCCAGGTGCTGGCCCTCCAGCCTTGCTGCATCGGGGTACAGAAAGAGCTGGGCCTGCTGCTTGCAGAGGTGACTCAGTGAACATAGCGTCATTAGCGGGGGTCCTGGTGTGAATGACTGTCATCATCCCTGTAGGAGGCAGAGAGTAGGACCATACACGGACAAGCATGTGAGGACACAGCTGGAAGATGCCATCCACAGGCTGAGGTGAGGGGCCTTGGGAGTGGCCAGCCCTACCAGGTCCTTGGCCTCAGACTCCCACCCGGGATGGCAGTGCCCGTCGATGCTGCTCTTTCATGGCAGTGGTGACAAGGTATCATGGTGCTCTTGTTCCATGGAAGTATGCTGCTGCCCAGGTGGACGATTCCCTGCCAGTTATGTTCCTGGACGCTGTCAGCAAAGCCAGAAGGGGCCAGGTGGGGCCTCGGCATGCAAGGGGTTATGGGAAATGGTTAAAATGGCTTTTCAGGTAAGAAGAGCAAGATGCATGATGGCACCTAGTTAAATAAACCAAGTCAGTGGTGCAGAGACACCACCCTCAGCCCCACTGTCGCTGGTTTCCTTCCGGACTGCCTCTGCTACTGCTCCCTGGCCTGGTGAGGCCAGCCTCCCCTGTGCTGTGGGAGCCTGGGAGCCTGCCTCTGCCTTCTCTCTGCTGGATCCCTGAACATTGCTTCCTCTTCCTCCTCAGTCATTTCTCCTGGCCTGGTCATCTGCGGTCTGGATGTCCACCTGTTGTTCTGTCTTTCTGAAGCTGTCTTCTCCAAGGTCCAGGAGCCTTAGCTTAGCACAGCTGTCCTGGCTTCCTTGCCTGCAGCAAGCGACAGACTTGCCCCCATTTCTTTCCTGTCAGAAAGCCTGCTGGGGTCGGCTGGTGGGGCCTGGTGAGGAAGAGCCCTCAGGTGCAGGGGCTTTTGTCTCTGCTGCAGCCTCTTTGGCCAGTTAGTCGCTGGGCTTTGCATATGGCTTGGCCAGGTCGGCTCTCCTCCTCTTCCTCTGCCAGGGCTTGGATTGGATTTCCATGGTGTTTTAGTGTTTTTGTTACCATGTTTTTCTTCCACAGTACAAATCCTAATTTGCCTCCAATACCATGCCATAACCTTGAGAACTATACCAAAATGCAATTAATGATTTTAGTAAATGTTAATTAGATACTTGGAGTTTTAAATGATTCAGGTTATACAGAAGTCTTTGAATTTTGTTTAGAAGTGTGTTAGTGATCATTGGGGAAGTTGGTTATGGGACTTTGGATGAAATAGACACTCATGATAATATTTCCCAGTCAAAATAATGGGATCAAGGCCAGGTAACTGGAAAATCCCCTCTACCACATGTTTTGGGAAGTGAACTGTGAGATTTGGTAAGTGCTGATGCCTGGGATCATTCTCAACTTTTCAGAACTGAACTTTTATGAACTTAAAAGGGCACTTTTGCCGACTGCTAGTCTGCGGAGGCGAGCTGCGGGTGATGGACTGGTGTGCTCCTGCTTGTCCACTGTCAGCACAGGCTGCCTTAGTGGCCACCTGGCTCTGGTGGGTAGCCTCAAGGTATGCACAGGGGCCAGGGGCCTCTGACGGCCTGCGCTGTGAGGCCAGGTCCCTGCCTTGCGTGTGCTCCAGGAGCTGAGGGGCTGAAGGCCCCCAGGCCAGGTGTGGGTGGGGTGGGGGGCTTGTCAGAACTCGGGATTTGGAGGCCTTTGAGACTGAACTTGACCTTTGCTGATAAACGGCCAGACATAGATGATGGCACCTGGCTAAGGGGCAGGGTGAGACCGAAGGGGCCTTCAAAGGCCATTCTTCCTGAGGCACACCTTGAGACCTCTGACTCCCCTCTGGAGGGGGAGAGCATCAGTACTTCACGGCCACTGCTCGGAGGCTGTGTGGCCCCATCCTCCCTGGCGTGGCTCGCGGGGTGCCGCGGGCCGCCGTGCGGGTTTCACCCTCAGCTGGTTTCCTGTTTAGCCTGTAAAGTGGTGATGGTTCCCCTCCTGGTCCCCTTTCTGGAGGCTGGAGACCTGTTCTCACACGCTCATCTGTTGGATGGTGCTGGTTTTCTGCTGTTGCTTCCTGTGCTGCGCCCGAGGACAGGCACCAGGGCTCCACATCTGGTCTCACCGTCCTGGGTATCTTTTGTGAAAATGTAGTTGATGTGCAGGTTTTCATAGTGTGTTGGATCATTTTAGTGATTCTTTTTCTTTCCACCTGCTCTTCTTACTTTGATCTCAGATGCTCTGAGGTACTTTCACTTGATTCTGGTCTTGCCCGGGCTATGGTGTGGCATTGTGCCCACGTGTCCCTCCCACGACAGTGGAGCAATTACTACCACATGTGGCATTTGGGATTCAGGTCAGCCAACCTTGGTGTGAGGGTTGTGCAGGGCAGCAGGTGATGTCCAGTTCTGGAGGACTTGTGATCCCAGTGTGCTCCTTCTGTATGGGGAAGCACAGCTCCCTGACCATCCTCGGGTGTTACTGCTGACCCATCTTTAACCCTCTTAGGCGAATGACTGCACTGGAGAAGGGTGGTGGGCCCCGTGATGTGCAGAGCCAGCCTGGACCACCCACTGACCTGTGTACTGCGTTCCCAGTATTTATTCAGGATAACTTCTGTCAGATATTTAATAAGAGTGAGTAATTGAATGCACTGTAGCTTTTTGCCTTGCCCTGCGATCCCACAAGATCTTTGAAGCTAAAACTAGTTGGGGCCCTTAAGGGATTACTAGAAATTAGGTATGTCTGCATATGGAAATGGCTGCTATGGTGGGAAGATTGAGTCCTTAAGTAATTTGCTATTCCCAGTGATAATTAGAAGAAAGCCTTGCCCCGGCTCCATTTCCCAACCAGTTCTTACCATGTTCAGGGTGATATCTTGTATCAGCAGCTAGTCTTTGCCCTTGTCACGCGACCCACTGACAGGTGGTGGTTTGGTGGATTGTGTTGCCTTGATGGATTCCTGTATTGTCACTCCTGGGAGACATGTGGCTGAGAGGGTGTTATGCCTTACTCCATCCTGGTCGTCAGGAATGGTTCAAACATGAATAGAGTAAATTATTTCAAATTTGATTGAAATTATCAATTTTATTAAGTCCTTTTAAGAAACCCACAAACTTTTAAAGCCTTTCTTAAAATATATACATCTCCATTCTCCAGAATGGTCTGCAGACTGCCCTGGTGTCCTCTAGAAGGACAATCTCTCTTGCACACGCTTTGGCTGCCCATGTGGACAAGTGCAGGTGCGGCTCCTAGGCAGCCAGCACGGGGGGGTGACGTGCTCCAAGATTTACTGTGCATCACCTTGGCCATCATTCCCATAAGTATTAATTTTAACTCCACTAATAAGAAACTGAACAAAAGTGGAATTATGAGTTCAGTAGTATTCTATGAAAGGTCAGTTGTTAAAAAGGCAGAGTCTGACATTCTGTGAAAAAGGTGCCTTCATTAATCATCCTGATGGAAGAGCTTGGGGTGTTCTCCACCCATGCCGTGAACCCTGGGAGGTGGAGTTCTGGGGCAAGCTGTGCAGGGTTCCATATGAAAACAAGAATCATTAAACGTGTATTAAGATAACTCCAGGCCTTGCTTTCGTTCACAATCTGAAAGTGGGTCTAATGTAAGAAACCTCAGGGAGCCCGCCACCCTGTTTTACAAAATAAAAGGAGTGGCCTCCGTTTTATAGTTAAACTACTGCAGGGACATTCTGGGTACCACTGGCGTCATCAGGCACACCTGTGCCCAGGTTGGTGGGGGGGCAGTGGACTGTCTGAAACCCGAGTGAGGTTTCTGTGGTCCCTTGTTTTGTCGGGGACTAAAGTGATCATGCATTTGAACCTCTCTGTAAAACAATCCTCATCCACTTTCCAACTGTCCTTCTGTTTCTCTTTAGAGCAGTGGAGTGCCTACTGTATACATGGAGCGCAGACATTTTACATTAAATTACCTGAGTGTTTTATGTGTCCTGCCAATTCAGTGTTAAAGTTCAATACAAATATATAAATTATTGAGCAGTTAACTGGTGACACATTCATCAGTGGAAAATCTTTTATTGTGGCCTGTTGACAGATTATTTTCATTCGGTCATTGAAGCACAATATTGTTGGCGCTAAAGCCTGTTTCAGGGCTTCCTTTGTCTTCGTTGCTGCTACTGATTCCTTCAAAAGCATCTAAATACCAGAGGAGACCACGCCTGGAGTCCGCATTCTCTCCAGGACTAGGTCTTATCAGGCAGATGTCTGTAAAAAGCAGTTTCTTTTTCCATGACTGCTGGCGGGTTCTATCAGAAGGACAGCCGTGAACTGGGGAGGTGGCTCGGCGGCGTAGCGTGGGAGCGTAGCGGTCTTCCTTCTCTCCGGGGCAGCCTGCCCCGTAAACACCATATCCATTGGTGCCTGAGTATTTCCAGACTCCCGAGTGTCCGAATGTCTCCCCCAACCAATCTCAGGGCACCCCACGTTCCTTACTGTGCTGTTGATGCCCTCCATGTGGGAGTAGTATGTGCCCAGGTGCTATCCTGCTGGGAGGACCTCTGGTGGTATTTCTATCAGAGCCAAAAGTTTGGGAAGCCACCAGGGTGCCGGCTGGGACACGGCAGTGGCTGTTCTGCCACTGTTAGCAGGGCTAGCTCTGCCACCGCAGACTCTAGTGGCGGGGCCCAGGCTTCCGTCAGCTATGGTCACCTTCTGCAGGGACAGAAGCTCGCGGTGCTGGAGGACTCGCCAGACATCACCTGGTGCCTTCCTGGCAGTTTACTGGCTTCATGGGAAGGTGGCGTCCTTCCTGCTGCTCGATGGCTGGTATTGGAGTCCAGTTTGAAGCATGGGTTTCCCCAGTGCACACTTGTGTCCAGCTCGGTCTTGTCCGGCGACGTCCCCTGGTGGGCTCGGCACCACTGCTGTGTCTGCAGTGTCCCCGTCCTTCCTGTGTTGTCATAATTTTTGCTTAATGGCTGTTTGTGCTACATTGACCAGGTCCATGGGTTGCTTAACATAAATGATTACATTTGCTTATGATTAAAAACTCCCTCCTTTAGAAACACAGCACCCAGGACGGGTAAATGATTTGTTGTTAGCGCTCTATACTTCATTAGCCACGTGGCGGGCTCCACAGAGTCATTGTCTAAGAGTTAGGAACACTCGTAATGAGCTGTGTAATATGGACCCTCCAACAACTGCAAGGAGGCCATGTCTGCAGGAGCAGCGCGGCCGAGCCGGAGGCCAGCAGGACCTGTGTGCTCAGCCCTGGTCGTCAGCAGGCAGCCGCGTTTCGACGGGAATGGCGTGGGCGAGTGAAGGATTTTACGACTGGAGCAAGACTCGTTGTAAAAAATTATATACCGTTCATGACCAAAATCCTTCAAAACACTCTGTCACCGTTCCCCTCTGAACCCTGTAGCTTAAGTTTTAAGCATCTTGTGAGTCTCTTGATGCATGCCACTTAAGGAAAGATGCCGTGCAGTGGTGCGCATTCTGGATGCCGGTCCAGCCCTGCTGCTCCGTGCTGGCACCCCACCACCGGGCTTTTTCCGGGCACTGGACTGTCGTGATCCGTGGGATCATGCCCCAGTGCCGTAGCTCCGATCTCGTGTGTACAGTAACGTGGGCGATTGTGTGGTTTATTATCACAGGACGACTGGCAGACAGAACTTCCTGGGACAGTGACATTAAAGTGATGGGCGTTTTTGTGACAGACGTAAAATTCTGAATCTTGAAAGCTGTCAGCAGGCTGGGCGGGGTGTTGACTTTTCTGGCAGTAGGAGCGTCTTGGTGCAGATGGAGCTATGTCTGCTCTGTAAACAAGACGAGCCACGTGACTGGCCAGGAACGGGGACAGCATGGGCTCTGCCTCCCGAAGGCCCTGCCGAATTTGGGCTGCCCCTGCCATTTGCTAGCCGCATAGCCTCCCTGAGTGTTCTGCCCCAGGGTCTGATTGTCAGGATGAACAAACAGTCTCCTGGTGTGGGGGAGGGGTAGACCAGATGGTGGGCGCACAGAGCCAAGGCTGTACCGGTGTGCGTTGGTCCTCAGCCGTTCCTTGAGTGACATGAGTGTCCATGGTGGTCCGGGGTGGACACAGCCTCCATGCCTTTGGCCCAGACCATGACCTGGGTCACCTTGCTTGTTGGTGCCTTGAGGCAGAGTCTTGGTTCCTCTGGAGGAAGGGCCTGGCTCTTTGAAGGTACCGTGACCTTGGTGCTACTGCTCGTCCTGCATTCACCTCTGTAGAATGCGGTGATACATCTAAAAAGTCCTGTATCAAGGTAAGAGATCATTTTTGTAAGTTATAAACATTGTGGAAATTAAATATTTTAAAAACAAGAATCTCCTGTTGAGAGAGTGCAGAATGCCAGGTTCCTTCCTGCACGGGGCCAGGTCAGGCGGCTGCAGGAGCTGGGGGCCAGGGCTTCCGATGTGGTGGATTGCTGATTCTGGAGTCCTGTGATGTGATTGCATATGCTGAACCTTAGAGTCGCCCCGTCTGTGCTTGAGCCGTGATTCACAAGCCCCTTTGAGTTCTCTCAGGGCCTGGCCTGATGGCAGGAGGATGAATTGCCATTGTGCTGCTGGACTGGCTGTTAATGGTTTCGAGGCCCAGTGATGGAGAGCTGTCCACCCTGCGGCCTCCCACGAGTGTTGAGGAGGGTGGGTTTCCACCGTGGTCCATCCTGGCCGTGCTGCTTGTCTTCTGCCCTGGGAAATGGCCAGTGGGCTTGGGTCTTGTTGGCTGTGCTAAGTGGACTGAGACTGGATGCAGATGAGGCTGGAAAGTTCCCAAGATGGACAGAGTGTCCTGACCTGTCCAGCGCTCCCAGCTTCCTGGCCTCTGCTTCCTCCTGTCCCTCCACCCACATCCTAGGTGCATCTCCTCACCAGTCCCCCCACCCACGAGAGCCCACCTTTTCAAGGAGGCCGCTTTAGGGACCAGCCTCCACGACCACTCATGGTCCTGGTGCAGATCCGAAGCTAAACTGGCCCTTCTGTGTCATTGTGGCTGGGCCTTGCCTGCTGCCACTCTCCCTGGGTCCTGGGTCTCTTCCTCTTGCAACGATGCTCGAGAGTGTGTCCCTGAACAGACTGCCTTGTCCACAGAGCATCCACAGAGAGCTGGGGCCCTTGGCAGGCACCTGTCACTCTGCAACCCTCTAGAGAGAGCACAGCAGCTCCTCACGGGATCTGTGTGCACAGAAAGTTCAGGGGCTGGGACCGTGGGAGGGCAGCTGGCATCTCACACGTAAAACCAGAGCCCTTGTGGAGTGACAGTGGGCGGCAGTTACGCAGAGCAACCTCCTTGTAGGCGTGGAGCTTAGAGTTATAGGTACCTTGAGCTGCTGACAGGTAAAAGACAGTAAAAAAGAAGTGAAAGACACAGCTACCCTCCAAACTGATCTACAAGGCCATGAAAGCTTCACTTTGAATAATATGCCGTAGATGGTAGAGAAATGGAGCACTGGTGTGTGGACCCTCAGCCTCTTTGATGAGCGTTGTGATAGATCGTGTTGATTGATGGATAAGCCGCGCTGTTCCCACCGTTCACGTCTGTGGCTGAGAGGAAAATATATTGAAAAGGAATGTAAAATATTGAAATTTAGAAGTTGTTAGGCCCGACCATCATTTCTTGTTCCTTCGGATGTGGTAGACAAGCTGCTAATTATGCAGTATGTCGGCATGAACCTATCTCAGGTGCCACACGCAGAGTGTGACATAAATCTGACTCAGCCTGTGCACTTGGGCTGTAGTCCCAGGAGCATTGAGTGGCATGTGGGGGAGAGCCCCATGCAGCTCTGTTCCCAGCAGAATTGCACTTGGGACCCTGGGATATTTTGATGATTGAGTGATATCTGAGGTTGCTATTTTGTGGTGCAGATTGTTGAAAAGTCACCACCTGGACGACCCTGAGCTCCCGAGGACATGGTCCCCTCTTGCTGGGTTCCAGGCCAGGCATATCTGGGTTAGGTTGACCAGACGGCAGACCATAAGCCTGAGCTTGGCCACAGCTTGATTGCAGACCTGAGGGGTCTCTGTGCCCTCCTCGGCTCCGCCTGCCTTTGGGCCCCTAGTTCTGGGATTAGAGCTAGACTGGGTTTCCGACTTGGCGCTGACAGGACTGGGCCTCTCTCCCAGGTCTTGCAGGTGAGGGCCCTGTTCTTCCCACCCTTCCTCTGTAGGGACAGCCCTGTGTGGAGCAGCCCCGCTTTTGTCCTTAGGGTTATACTACTAAAGTGGCCACACAGCCCTCCCTATTATACTCACACACCCCTTTGTAGTGTGACTTTGGCCACACTGTGTTGGGGGCCCAAGACCCCCCCCACATTGGGAGCCGCTGCCCTTGGCATGCAGTGGTGCCTGTGGCTGTGAGCATCGCAGCAGGCTCGAAGCTGAAAGGGGTGGGGGCAGCATGGAGGAATGGGCTAGGTCGCAGAGTCCTCCGTCAGCATGCCAACTCTGCAACAGCACCTCACAGTCGCTGGGGCAGAGTGCTGCCTACCTGGGAGCTCCTTAGAGCTCCGTGCCTGGGTTTGGGGGCTGGACATGTGGGCACCCTCTGCATAGTGCATACCACAGTGCAGGAGGAAGAGGGCATTCACTTGGACAAACAGCTCGAGGTGCAGGGCCACTCACGTCAGTGAGTGATGGGACCTTCCCCAAGTCCAAGTGCCCAGAATCCAGCCTTATGAGCAGACCTTTCCAAGGATTGCAGTTGGGGGCCACTCTGAGAACTCTTCTGTGTCCCTTATCTGTCCCCATAACCTGGGCTGGCCTGGTCAGTGGAAGGTGACAGAAATGACATGGTAGGGCTAAATCTGGGCCTCCAGGGGTTTATGCATTGCAAGTGGAAATCCCGAGGCTGGTGTGAGGGAGCTGCATGGCCCTTTGAGCCTTTGAGCCTTAGAGACCAGCTTGGGGAATTCAGGTGGTGGGCAGCTCAATGGCAAGTATGCAGGAGGAGCACAGGGGACCCCCAACCCCTCACTGCTACCATGAGCAGCTCTGGATGGCCACCTGGGCTTGCTCAGCAGACACTCAGGAGAAACTACTCAGATGGAGATTACCCCTTCTCCCGCGAAGCTCCAGGTTCTCCAGGATGAACTGCACACAGGCAGCGCCACATACTTGCGTGCATAGTCACACATCCTGTCACTGACTCCGCTCATGCTCCATGTGAAATGGCCTGAAGAGGTGATAGCCTGGTCGTGGCCATGCCTCTTGGGGAGCTCACACCCTGCTCAGCAGGTCTCTGAGCCTGCCCTGGTGTTGGGCATGAGCAGGAAAGTCCCCGTGGGGGGATCGTGCCAGCTCCTACCAAACAGGCTGCTTAGCCTGTCGACAGACAAGTTGGGAGTGGGGGACAGCAGGGTTGTTCCAGCCCTCTGCTCAGCCTGCTGGTCACCCTGTGGAGAGATCCATCACTGAACATGGCACGGCTCTTCTGGTGGCCCATGGGTTCCACGCCCCTTCCTCCCTGTACTGAACCACTGTGGGGTTAGAGAGGAGCAGATTCTAGTTTGGGAGCCAAGCTGCTACAAAAAAGCAAAGCACTGTGAGAAATGTCCCCTGGTGTTGGAAGCCGGTTCCCCTGGGACTCGGCAGTGTCCCGTGTCGCCTCTGTGGCTCGGTCCCTTCGGGGTGCTGCTCGTCTTCCTTCTGTATGGGTTGCTGTTTCTGTCAAAACTCTGCTGGTCGTCTGTCAATCTTGGAGAACCCAGCAGGGGTCAGGTGACACAGGACGGCTGGTGTCCTTCAGTGGGCTCCAGCCCCTTGGGTAGCACTAGCCTTAGCTAAGCACTGGAGCTCAGAAGGCCCCTGGTGAGGGTCCTGGCAGGGGCTGTGTTCTGGGTGGCTGCTGAATAGCTGCAGGCTGTAGGTCAGCATTGGTGACCATTGTCCAGGACATGCATGGCAGGAAGTGCCTAAGTGGCGCCCTCCACGTTTGGATCCCGGCTGCGGCTGCTCGTGGCAGCGTGGGTTCAGGGTGCTGCAGACGTGGTAACCTGAGTGGGCACCCAGGGCTGCCGTGTTCTTCCTCACCTCAGGCCCTGCTTCTCCGAGCACCTCAGCCCCGCCATCACACTGGGCCCCAGCCCTGCATGTGGATGTAGCTGGCTGCCTCTAGCCATTGGCCTGTCCCTCCAGCTTCTGTGGTTGCATGGGAATATGACTCCCTGCTTTGGGGGACATTGTTCCCAAAATAATGACTGCCCCATGTTGCTCTGGCCATGCCATGTTCCCACCTGAGACCCCAGCTGACGGCGGGCATCCCGGGGTGGCCAGTGGCCTTGTCGTCCCCGATACCTGCCTGCCTGAGAGCAGCAGTAGCTCAGCCAGGGCCACAGGGTGTCCAGGACTGCAGCAGCCCTAAAAAAGAGCTGCCTCCTAAGACGACCCAGAAACTGGGGGGAGGGGGGCTGGGGGTGCCCTGAGAGCAGATGGAAAACCCCGACCCCAGCTAGAAGGCAGGCGGGTGGCAACCTTATTCAAGGAAAAAGAAACCCTCCCAGAGTCCAGGCCACTGTCTTGGCAGTAATAAAAGCTAGTGCAGATTTACTGGTGTAGGAGTTTTAACTGTAATACTGTGGAATGGGGGGTTATTTTGTGTTCAAGAGCTACATTTATCACAAAAATGATGATATACAAATCACTTCCATATCACAAAATGTTCTTGGTCAAAATTGGCTTGAGGCAAGTGATATCTTGGAGTAAACAGTATATGAAGACCATATCTTAAAATGATAGATCACCTAATTTTGTTCTGACAGAGGTTTTTGCTGCAACAAGCATCTGTCATTGAAATACCAATTCGGAGATATGGAAGCCAAATCGTAGAGGTTTCCTTGGATTTGTCACTCCTAACTTAAGAAAGCTGCCGTTCCACATTGTAGTTTTTATGTAAGATGTTAGGTAATGCTGCACTTTAAGGAATGTTAAAATAAACAATTTAGAGAACCTGCCTGTGCTTTAAATATAGACCCCACATTCAAAGCACAGAAGTCAGGAATGGCTGAGAGCACTGGCTCCTTTACGTGCAGGCGCCGCATTGAGCTTGCTCTAACCTTGGGTTTCGAGCCCAAGTCGCATCTCCCAAAAGGCGAGGCTTGGCACCGAGGTCTCACGCGGATCTGGCTTTTTTTTCTTTAAGGGTGTGATTATGATGTTCTAAGATTCGGTGCCATCCTGACAGGGGACCGGTTCACAGCTCGGGACCATGGTGATGTCACAAGGCCTCCTGGGGTCTCTGGGCATTCCTCCTTGTCAGGAGTTCTCACTCGGGGAGCCTCCCAGGGACCGATGTCCTGGGATTTGGGAGGCAAGGAGGAATCCGATGTTCCTGGAGAGGACGGCTGTGCTCTGCTCCAGGAGAAAAATTGATCTTGGTCCAACACTTGATCACATGATAGTGAGCAATGGAGTCTGCCACGGGGGGAGACTGGACATTTGCCACTGGTGACCAGTTCTTGGACACTGTTGGCAAGAGCCTTTTTTTTTAAGCCCACAGTTGCCCTGAGGCCTCTGGGAGGGGAAGAGCTGGGCTCTGTCCCGGATTCCGCGCGGCCTGTCGACTTCCTGCACAGGAGCAGTGCCTCGGCTCCCTTTCCGGCTGGCCCTCGTGTGGTGCTGTGACGGCGGGAGGCGGGCCGGGGTAACTTCAGCGGTCCACCTCCTCACAGGGCCAGAGGTGAAAGGCTGTGTCGGCCTCCAGTCCTGCCACTTTCTGGTCCTGGTGGGTGATGTCCCTCTGCACCAATCTCTGGTCTCCTTTTCTGCTAAAATGGGGTCCTCACACTTGGTCGACCGGGTCAGAGGCGACCAGGGGTGGAAGACGGCAGGCCCAGTCAATGCCCGGGTCCGGTTGGCGTGGCAGTACTGCTCATCACTGTCACCTGTTTGGGGCTGGCCTTGGTGACTTGGGACGCCCGGCACAGGCTTGCCGTGGGCCTGGCCGGCTGGCTCAAGGTTCACACGATGCCTGGTTAACGTGCCCAACCTACTGGCTTCCAGAGACGCCTGCGGGCCGAGCCCTCTCATCCCCGCCGCTGGCCAGAGACTGCTGCTGCCTGGCCCCACCACAGCCCTTGTCCCCATGGCTCTTCAGGGTGCTTGACACGGATGGTGGGGTATGTGGCTGGGTCTGCCCCGCGAGAACCCTTCTTAGGGTTCAACTCCGTGGGCCATAGACACATTAAGAGATCCTTTTGCTCCTGGCCCCGTGCCCCACACGTCTGGGAAGGGACTGAAGATAGGGCATGTTTCCACGCTGAGCTGGGGAGTCCTGGTGGGCAGTGCCTCATCAGGCCAGCCAAATGCCCCTAGGTGGTCAACCTGTTCTTGACTGGGCGCAGGTATCCTAACAGGCACTGTTCCGATTGGGTGTGTGCACGTGGTGTTACTTCCTGTCTTCAAAGACACAACATTCACACAAACGTGTTTTCCCCTCTTGATTTTCTCAGGGGATTTCGTTTCTTTGCTGTCTAAACACAGCTGGCTCTGTAATTGGATGACTCTGGAGCCTATGTGGGAACAATTCCTTCTCCGAAACGGGCTGTTTTCACGCTTTACCAAGTTATTTTCTCCCCCAGGGCCCTACCACCCTCCAGGTCCCACGTGTGCCTGGCCACTGCAGGGGCCTACAGGGGCTTTGTCTGAATATTGTCTTTGGTCCTGTGGTCATTAAGTAATAGTTGGAATAGAGTCCAACTATCCCAGAGTCGAAGGTTCTGAGTAGGCCCCGAGGGTCCTCTGCATCCTTGTATTAAATGGAGCTTTGGGGCTGATCATCATGGTGACTGGGGGCAGGAGCATGGGAGGAATGGAGGAACTCCAGATAGGGCAAAGGGGAGGGAAGAGGGGCAAGGGGGTAGGAATGAGGGTGAAATGAGTTGGACATCATCGCCCTAAGTACGTGCAGAAGGCACGAATAGTGTGTGATACTTCGTGTACACTCAGTGTCTTGAAAAATTGTGCTCTATATGTGTAATATGACATGAGTTCCATTCTGACATCACATATAACAAATTAGAATAAATTAAAAAAAATGGGGCTTTTGTTTGAAAGACGTTAAGAGTTCCTGCTCCACTTGGTGTGGTGATCGGCAGGTCTGTGTCTGCCGGTCTGGCTGTGTGTCTAGCTGAGTGCCTGCAGGTTGCTTTCCTTGGAGGTGTCCAGCGTGAGGTGTGAGGTCAGGGGTCATGGTCGGCGTCCACACCGTCCATGTCATGTGTTCTGGTGTCTGGACAGAGGCCTGCCAGGCCCACTTTCAAAACCAGTGATTTTGAGGAATATTGGAGTGAACTTATCAAAACTGGTGAAACTGATGAAGTGAAATAGAAATACTGCAGTGAAAACTATTTTAGTGCCGCATAATGAGTTCTGTTTTTCATATCTGGCAGATAGCACCCACTAAATCTAATCTGCAATGCTGAGAATTATGCCATTTTTTATGATTTGTTTAATTTTGACTGAAAAAAATTGACTATTCATCGATTCTTGACCTACGAGTATTGAGGAAAAAATTTAGTTAATAAGAATTTTCATGAGGTGTAAATTTAAATGTATGAGGACTCTGCCTGTCCTGTAGTACCATAGACATTAATTTAAAAACCCTATAAGAGCCCGAGGGCCAGGGTGGCTGGGAACAGAAGGTGGCGGCGGCGGTGGTTCACTGGGGCAAGGTCTGCCGAGGCGATTCAGGAGGATCTTTATGTTTTCTCTGCCTTTCTTGGTTGTATGTGGCTGAGCCTAATTAGGGTCTATTTTTTTTTTTTAATAATCTCTGGCTATGAAATGGCAGCAGGCCACTGAAGAGGAGCAGGTGGAGCGGGAATCGGGGTCTGCTGCTGTGGGTGCGGGTGGCCTGGGCTGCAGAAAGTTTCTTGCTGGTCCCGCGTCTGCGGTTCAGATGGCTTTAAAGAATTCATGAAAAATGAAGGGTCCTAATATTCAAGTTGCAGAGTGTGAGTGAGTGACACATTCTTTACACACCTCAACTGTCAGCATTTCTAATCAACTCACTCAGCCTCTTGCTTCTTAAATGATACAGGCAATATTTCCTGTAATAAACACCCCTAAGTCTAATGAGAGGCCCTAAGGCAACTTCAAATGTATGAATTCATTATAATTGAACAACATAATCTGCGGGGCAAAGATGCCTGCTACTGGTCTCTCAACTTCACAGGGCTGGGTGTTTTATGAAAAATGTTCTACATTTTGTTTACAACGTATTGCTGCTGTTTGAAGTATTGTATGTTCCTGTAGTACATAAGATGGGGCCGCATAATGGAGGAAAAATCAGGGAGGCAATCTTTCATTTTGTTCTTGTATGAAAAATTCAAAAGACTGAAAACTCACCCAGAGAAATTTTGCAAGCATATTATTTTCCAATGTTTCGATCAATTTGTCTGTCAACCATGCTGAGAGGTGGAAGGGGCCAGCAAAAGCAATTTAGCTTGTGAGGTCCAAAATAGGAATGTTCTAGGGAACCTTGTCACATGCTATTTCTTTATATTAGAACCGCCGTGTGTTTTATTTGCTGGTCATATTATGAAGAGAAATTGATATCAATCATCTAAGTGAGCTATGAATATCTGATATAAATATTACGTTTATATGCATGCATCAGAACAAAATAAATTAACCTCTTAATGCACGCAAGAACCTTTCTTGTGACAACAGGCCTCTTGTTTTGGATTTTTCCGTTTAACAATTCACGGTGCATTTTAATTGATTGTACCCAAGTGACACTCTGTAGAAACATCTTGCATATGAACGTTACTGACCCTGCCAGGGCTTTAATTAAGCTATAATCTTCCTGCAGTCAGTACATCTGGGATTGATAGACACATCCAAAACATGCTTACAAATCCAGGGGTTGCTTTAAAAAAAAAATAAAAATCGGTGCCGATACAGGCGTTTTAAATAAAGGACGGTGATTCAAGTTCCAGTTAATTTTTACGTGGAGTCTGTTGCAGTCAGGTTAGTTAATTCTAAGGTGAGTACATCATGTCCGCGCAGCTTTCCGGGGAACCTGAATTCTGTGCTGACCGGCACCTGGCACTTTCCTCCAGGGTGTGGATTAACGCACGAAGGTTATTTTTCCAGATAAGGTGTGTTTCAGAGGAGCTCGTGTAAGTCAGCTGGACCACTGTTTAATTCTGTTTGGCTCCAGCCAGTGTCCTGCAGTAGCAGCCTGACTCCCAAGCCCCGTCGCGCGGCCCGAGTTGCGGCACTTCTCCGTGAGCTTGACTGTCCTTCCAGCATTTCAGAATTTGGAGCCTGCTGTGGCCTTCCTGTGGAGGCTACGGCGGGGAACACACTCGACAAGTTAAATCACGTCTTTCCAGTCCATGTAGATGTTGACATTAAATTGTGTTCACTCCAAAAAATGTCATGGAACACAAGTGTCCGTTAATTAGGACAACTTGGGAGAGGGACTGTCATCCCGCAGGTTGGCTCACTCCATGGCTGGGCCGCTTCCTCCAGTGGCTGCCTAATATTTGATTGTATGTACCCAGATGCTCCAACATCTAACAGCTCCTGGTCACCCACACTTGGAATCTTTCTAGGTTCCCATGGGTCATCGTCTTGTTTGGAACTGTTTCAAGTACAGTCAGCTATGCCCATTCTTCTTTGTGTACCCATACAAGTTTATGTTGAACAAATTCTGAGAAGTGGAATTTAAAATTGATATCATTGCAAACTGTCTTTTAATTTTTCATATTTTAAAGTTGAATGTATTTCCCTGTTTAGTCACTTGTGCTTTCTTGATTAAAGTACTTATTTTTCTATTTGGTTTTTTCTCTTACTCATTGATTGGTAAGAACTTTTTGCATATTGAAGATCACTGTTAGTATTTTAAGTTTGACCGTATTGGGTTTTTTTATTAGCATTTATGTAGCCAGAGTTTTTAGAACTTAATTATGGAATAATTAGATTTAATTGAAAAATTATAGATAGCAAAGAATTTTGATATACCCATCATTCAGCTTGTCCTGATGTGAACAACTCACATGACCATGGTACATTTGTCAGATCTAAGACATGAAAACTGGTGCGCATGTCTTCATCTTTCCCTCCAGCTTGCAAAACCATGGCAAGCTATGCAGAGGTCTTTCACCTTAGGATTGATCTGTTGATGGTGTTGATCAACATGCTTATTTTTTATGACTTTTTAAAATGTTTTATTTTTCACGTTTTCATCTTTGGTATGTTGAAGTATATTTTATTTTTAAGGTGTTTGGTTAGAACTTTTATTTTCATCCAAATGCTAAACCAGATTTTTCAGTGTTTTTTAATTAGTTCACTTTTGGTTATATACATTTGCAAATATAAGAGGAAATATGCTGATAATCTTTAGTTTTGCAGTTTATTGTCTAATCCTTTTCCATATTTCTCATGTGATATTGAGCATATGAATAGTTCCCAAAATAGAACCATCACATGTAGGTCATTCAGTATTTACTCTAAAAACTCTTCTAAGGTCATTGGATTGAGAAGTTTTCCTCCCATCCTTAGATAAGTGTCTTTGTAACTTCACAATTGGATTTTTGTATCACAGATGAGTCTGAGTCACCTTGGAGGACATGGTAGGACCTGGCCCAGCATGATGACACTGAGCTTCACTGTGTCCACTGAGCGCCAGTGTTGGAGGCCAGCCCTGAGCAGGTGGGGTGTCCTGGGACGCTGTGCATGATCACCTGCTGTCCGGAGCACCCTGATGGATGGTCATGGAGTGCTTCCAGCCCTACCTGTGGCCGCTTGGCCTTTCTGGGTAACATGTTGCTTTGGAGACTTTGGAAGGGTTTGAGTGCAGGTTGTTACCTAAGACATGCCCAGTGGCTTCCACCCCAGGGCCAGGGTGGGCTGAGCCGGGGAGTAGCCCAATAGGCTTTGTCTTCTGACAAACTGAGTGCGTTGAACAGCTTTCTGAGAACAATAAAAAGCTTCTGTAAGACATCAGTGACTAATCTAGTATATTTTCTTTAATTTCTTTTTTTTTTTTTTGATAGTAGCAGACAGCCTCACTGTTTAAGTAGTAGACACAGTAACTTTATTTATTTACAGTGCTGAGAATCAAACCCAGTGCCTCACATGTGCTGGGCAAGCGTTCTACCCCTGAGCCACAGCCCAGCCCAATCCCTGGACCTTGTGTCATTTTGGTAGTAAGTCCGGTTCTCTTTAAACATTTGCAGTTTAGAGTAAAGGGGTCCGTTTTCTCTGCCTTGCTCCTTTGCAGGCAGGCCCCCCCTCTGTGTGCCTGGCCTCAGTTTCTGTCTACACCATGGATCTTGCCACGGGCCGGCAGTTCTGGAGGCCCTCCCTGCGTGGCGAGGCCCGGCCTCTTCGGGCTCAGGTGCTCCATGGTGTTTTGGAAGCCGCTGCCCCACCCTGGATCCCTGGCAGTTCTTCCAGTTTTCCCTCCTTGGAAACTGCTTGGCTACTTCAGAGCCAGCTTTCTTCCTCCTCTGGTTTCTCTTATCTAAGACTCATTCCCAACAGATAATGGACACCTGAAGGGGCAGGGCTGATAGCTGGGAGGGGGCTGAAGGGCCTGGGAGGTGGGTTCCCTCCTGGCTCTGGCAGCCGGTGACCTTGGGCATGTGGCCCAGCCTCTCTGCACCTGCCCTTTGTGGGGAGTAGCGGGCCAGCTTGCAGAGGCCTCCTGTGTGGAAGGAGTTTGGAGACTGCTGCCCGTGACCTGGGACCTGTGTGAAGGCAGCTGTTGTGGGCGAGCAAACCCTTGTCATCCCAGGTTAGCCGGGACCTCCTGGATGGCATGGTGTTGGCCTGAGCAGGATTCGGAGCTTGCCAGTTTTCCACATGGAATTAAAACAGAAATGGAGGGAAAACCGGCCGTGTTGATGCTTGCTCATAACCAGGATGAAAGCTCGACAGGGCTCCGCGGTGAACCTGCTCCTCCTCGCCCTGCCTCCTCCTGCGTAGCCACAGAGCGCGGCAGCCCCGTGGTGCTTGCCTGCGTGGGGCCTGGGTGCGGAGCAGGATGGTGGGCGGCCGAGCACTCTGGTCTCCAGGCCAGGCTCCTCGGGGTCAGGACAGCATCAGGCCTGCTGTTCTGGGGGGCCTCTGACGTTTTTCCAGGCTGTATATTGTGCCGTGCGCCTTCGTCACTTCTGAAGGGCCTGAGGGCGCTGGGAGACGCAGAGGGACATCTTCAGTGGAAGCACCTTGATCTCGGGGGTGGGGGGGTGGATCATGTGGCTCGGAGTCCCTGCTGGGTGGGCATGGCGCAGAATGAGTCTTGGCGGGGGACCTTCACCTGACTGTGGGCCGAGGGCTCCTCTGGTGGAGTGACCACGTCAAGGCTCCGGCCTCAGCGTCTCGGCTGTCGGCCTCAGCGTCTCGGCTGTCGGCTCCAGCGCGGACCGACTCGGGTAAGGCTAACCTGTGTTTCCATTCTCCATGGGGAGAGAGTAGTCTCACTCCCTGCAGGGTGGCTGTCACGTGAGGAGCCGGCCTGGGCGAGGCTGGTCCCCGCGGGACTGGACGCCTCTGCACTCGCGCTGGTGCTGGGCTGGCCTCCTGGGAGCACTCCAGGAAGCACAGCACCTTGTGCCGGGTACACGCTTCCATTTCCTCTGAAGTCCGTAAGCCTCTCATTTATGGGCCTTGCAGGCCTCAAGCAGTTTTATCTGTCCAAGAGACAGCTGTGACCTTTGGAGAGAAGGGGAGAGATCTACCCACCAGAGATTTGCGGAGCCCCTCTTCACCCTGGGTGGGAGCCTGAGCTGGGTGCACTGGGCTGCTTGCTCCCGAGGCCCGAGGCTTTCTGTGGGCTGTGCCATGGAGCCAAGGCATCACTGACCAGGCCTGCCTGTGTCCCCTGGAAGCTGCTGGGCCTCTCCGTGCTGCCAGGGTCTCGGTGACTGACCTCAGGAACAGACTCGCCTTAGGCAGCACAAGCCGATCCTATTCCAGTTCACCCTGATGACTTTCAGAGAAGCGCAGGGTGGAGTGTGGATGCACATTCATGTCCACTGTTCAGTGTTTGGCCCTCTAGGGCACCTGTGTGTGCCCACTAAGTTTAGATCCTTCTTGCCAATGTGGTTTTGAAAGCTGAGGTGCCCCTGGCTTGCTGACAGCCATGGGTCCAGGAGGCAAGGTTGCTATGCTGAGGAAGCCTCCATACTGACCCGTCTCCCCTTCTTCAGGAGCCACTCTTGTGTTCCGAGACAGGCTGCAGCAATCAAAGCAAGTTCTTTGGTGGTCTGCAGTTAACTTGTGTCCATCACCAACCAGCATGGGTTTGTTCCCTGCTAACCGCGTGGTGCTGTGGGATTCAACATTGCAAATGTGACTTGCACTGGCAGGAGCCGCCATGTGGCTAGCGAGCACTCTAGTACATGCCCGTCTGTGTCACAGTGGCGGCTCCTGCTCCCCACCCCCGTGGTCCTGTGGTGGCATGCTAAGGCTGTTCACCCCATCTCCTAGGTCTGTGCAAGTGGGGAGGGTCACTGTGGAGCTGGGGACCCCGTGACTCTTGGGGGTATGGTCCTTGCCAACAGGGCTCCAGTTCTTTACAGCCTCTGTCACTGGTGTCCTGCGTCTGCACCAGGCACATCTTACAACCAGGCCATCTTCACACCATGCCCCTTTGTGCACTTTGAATGAAGTTGGCCCTTCTGAGGAAAGGTTGTAGAAGACCTGGCACTGGTGGTCACCCACCCCAGTGCAGACACTTCTCAGAGTTCTAGGCTGTTTCGAGAGTTTCCTCCTCTGAAAAGCTTCAAGTGCAGGGCCCAGGTGTCCGAGTGTGTCAAAAGGGACCCTGCCTGCACAAAAAGCAGGTGTTGTATGTTGCTCTTCGTGGGTTTGAGGGTCAAGTGGGCGTCCGATGGCTGGGCTCTGTCCTCCTGGGGGCCACCTGTGTCTGGGGCCTTGGCAAAGTCTTGTAAAACAACGGTGATATCAGCTTCAGTCCAGAATACTCGGGAGACATGAGGGTGGAGTTGGGAGCTCTCTGCTGACTTGAAGTTCTGTGACTGTCCTTTGTGGGGGTGCTTGTCCTGTCCAAAGAGCAGGGCCCTGATGGCCCTATTAGCTTCTGCTTACAGAGCCCACCTGAGGTCAGGCTGGTCCCTACTGGGTGAGATTCCTTTTAGCTCTCATCCTGAGTCGTGTGTATGGTGCAGGGCCTTGTTCATGCTAGAGAAATGCTCTTCCCCTGAGCTGCAGCCCCAGCACCAACTCCGATTGTTCCTTTCTGCACAGGAAGGTGGAAGTTAGTCCCATGTGGGGACGAGGTTCAGGACAGTGTGCAGGCTGTCAGAAGCTGGTTTCCTCACCCTGAGCATGTGTCCCTGGTACCCAGGTCCCCACCTGGCCTCTGGCCCAAATGTACTCAGTGCCTCCTGCCATGGGTCCCTGGTGGCCACTGTTCTGTGATTTGAGAGAGCTGGTGGTCTGTCCCCAGTGAATTAGTTCACAGTGACCTTTCTGGTGTCCTAATCCTCATTCCCAGAGTGCAGGGTATTTCTGGATTCTACTTGTGATGGGTGGCTGACAGGTACGCAGAAGTCCACGCTGAGTCCTTACCTGGCTGAATTTTCTGTTCCTTGTTTTTAACAGCTTAGAGTTGGCTGCCTTATAAACCCCCACTCTGCAGTCACTGCATGTTTAGCTCTTAAAGGATCTCACACATTATTCATAATGATCAGTCTTGACCCTTGCTGCTGTTTTTGAAGGAGCAGAGAGGAGAAAATTGGGATGCAGATTAATTTCAGGGACGGCTTGTGTTTTGCCTTAGAATAAAGCTTTTCCTGTTTCTAATTCTCCGACCCTTTTCCCGGTCTGAAGTGAGCATGTGGGTTTTAATGCAGCCGTGGGCCCCTGGCTGCTCTGACAAGTGCCCAGCCTGACCAGGCCACGGCGGCCGCTCTGCTTGCTGCATATCGACTGCAGGCTCTGTCGGCCGAGAGTTATTTCTTTTTTAGAGGAAGGATATTTATGACCGAAAACAGTGCTAAAAACATGAGAATATTGATCATGGTTTTGAGAGATGCTTGCACTGAATCACTTGATATACCTAAATATCGGCTTTATTCCATCTTTCCTAAAAGACAGATTGCCAACACAAAAGATGAACAATCTTGAGGGTGAAAATCTTATATCTTTCTGATAGGCTGTCTTGCTTCCCTCCATAACAACAGGGAGAAGAGAGTCTGCGTGGCTTCCGCAAATAAGGAGCCAACATAATAAGCCGGGTATTGGAAGCCGCTGTAAAACTGCCTTGGGTGTACTTGATTTAACTTGGAGTAATAAGTTAAATTAACATCAGATGGAAACTCAGATAGCTAAACATTTAACCAGTCTCACAATAAACAATTATTCTAAAATCAACATAAAAATAAAGACAGCAAAAGACCCATTATCATCTGAGGACCTAATTCATTGTTTTTAGAGGTAATCTTTTGAGGCTCCCATGGAAATTTATAAAGGGATGAATTAAGCTAATTATTTACCCTTCAGATATTGTGGGAGGCAGTACTTCCTGCCTTTTCCTGACAGTGGGGCCTGTTGGGATCCAGCTGGCCGGTGGCTCTGTGGAGGGGGAAGAGAGTGGAGAGGTGGATTGTGCCTTTCTCCCCCAGGGCAAAGCGCAACTTCTTGGGTCTGGTCGCATCCCAGGGTGGCGGTTTGGGTCCTATTCTTCCCTTTCCCAGGATTTTTCTTTACGTTTGTCAAGCTCCCCCATCCCCAGTGTATGTCGGGGGGCCCACCTCATGGCACATGTGGCAGGGCTCTTGAATGTCCTGAGCACACGTGTGTGCCAGCCCTGTCCTTCCTCTTGCCAGAGCCATCCCATTGGTAGTTGGAAGAGAATGTCAACTCTCGGGCCAGCAGGAGAAGGACGGGTCCTGTTGCCTGCCGTGGGAACCGGCCAAACCAACAGTGTGGACCACTTTTGTTTGACACTGGGGGAGACAGCATGGGCTTCAGGGGTTGTGAGTCGCTGCTGCAGGATGGGGGAGGAGGGCTATGCTGCCCTGGGTCATTGCAGCTGGCCGGGACTGCTCTGGGGAGGGCACAAGACGTGGTGTGTTGAGGGTAGGAACCTGTGAGTGGCAGGAGGAGTCGGGCACAGGAGCAGGGTGGCAGAATGCAGGCCTTGGTGAGAAGAGCTGTCAGCAGAGAGGTGTGTGTCCCCAAGCTCCCAGGCATGATGGGAACTTGCGGGGTTATGCTACACAGAGCTGGGGATGCTTATGGGAAACGCCCATGGAGCTGTCTGTTGGGTCATTCAGGCAGCTTCCTGGCACTGAGGTTGGGAAGCCCGTGGCAGGCTGGCCGCCCACTGCGGGCCCTGCAGGTATTCCAAGCTTTAATTTGCAGCACATACAAATGAGACGTGCTCTGGTCTCAAAATTCGTGAATGCTGCACTTCATTTTCTGTTTTGCGTTTTTGTTCAATTGTATTTTTGTTCATTGCTGAGATGTGAGCAACAACAAAAGGGCACATTCTTAAAGCACATCCTCTAAAGGATAGTGGTTGAAGGCGTGCACTTTAGTGGCTAAGGTACTTGTAGTTGCATATCTGTCACCACAACGTAATGCTAGAATGGTTACCTCCTCCCTTCACAAAAGGGCCCCATCCCTGTCACTTCTGTCATCCTCCTCTGGCCCCAGCCCACCTCTGATCTGCTGTCTCTAAGGTTTCGCCCATGCTGGGCATCTTTCAGGCATGGAAAGCGTGTGGCATTTTGTGACTGGTGTTTTTCTTACGGAGCATGTTTTCAGGGCTTGTTCCTTCACAGCACGTGTGGATACTTCGTTCCTTCCTCTGGCCAGATGACCTTCTGTCACGTGACGGATGGTATCCTGTTGATCTGGTCATCCCTGGTGACAGCTGGTGGTTTCCACTCTGGGCTTCTGGAAGCAGGCTGCTGTGATGGTGCTCGTGTGTTTGTTCCTCTTGGTATCTATCTAGGACTAGAACTGCTGGATCCTGACATTATTCCACTACTAGTGTTTTTAGAGCCTTCCAGTTTTCCAAAGCAAATGCACAGTTTTATATCCCTGCAGATGCAGAGAAGGGTCCTGGGTCTGCATATGTCCACAGCACTGGTCATTTGTCTTCCTCATCTCAGCTGTCCTAAGAAGCAGTGATACCTCGATGTGTAACATGGGAGTCGAGCTGGGGTGGTGCAGGGGTTGTGTTCAGAACAGGGCCATCCGTGGACCATTGGCTATTGAAGACCGTAGAAGGAGAGGGCACTCTTAAAGTGGTGGCTTTTTGTCAAAAACCGCATTGCTGAGATGAGTGACAACAAAAGGGCACACACTTAAAGCTTGCCATTGGGTAAAATTCACCATGAGTAACCCCAGTGAGAACATCATCCCTCCAACTTCCTGTGCACCTGGGTGGCAGAGGCTCCTACCTGTTCTGGGCAATCGCTCTGCCATGTCTATGTTCACCAGCTTTAGGTTGCTTGAATTTTATGCTGGACAGGTTTACGCACAGGACTTGTGCATTTTGCATAGATGAATTTGGTGGTTTTAATAAAAGAATCATGCCAACAGTCTGTCTAACCTGCAGCGTGCCCTACTGTCACGGCCTTCTGAGGCCATCAGGTTTGGTTGCGTAGTAGCCCTCTGTTTGGGCATCCCACAGCTTCTCACTCACCAGATGTAGGTTGAGGATTTTTCCTGTAGTTTGCCTGTTGGAACAATGCCACCGTAAATTCACGTAGAAGTCTTGGTGACGACGTATGCTTTTAGTTCTCTTGGGTTGACAGCTAGGCCTGGGCCCGTGGTCAGTGGATGTCCAGCATTTAACAAGTTGCAAGCTGCTTCCTGAAGGGGTGGTTCTAGTCTCCCTTCCTGTCAAGAGCACAGGAGAGTTTCAGTTCTTCCACACACTGCACGTCATTTTATTCATTTGCTTTATGGGAGGGTGTTGCATTTTTCTGGGGGTCTACAGAGGTCAGTTCTTTGTTTCTGAATGCCTGGTGGTGTTTATTCTTCACATTAAAATATATACATATATATGTGCAATATATTTTTAGAATTATAAATATTTAAATTTATAAAATATAGAAATTTAAAATTATATGTGCAGAAATATGTACATTTTGCATATAGAATTTTAAATTGGAGGTTTCCTATTGTTCTTTGAAAGATCCTGTTCCACTGCTCGCTGACTTGCATTGTTTCTGAAAAGAAATCTCTGGTAATTTCTATCTTTGTATGTGGACATTTTCCCCCTGTGGTTATTTCTAATATTTTTTTTCTTTGTTACTGGCTTTGTTCAGCTTAATAATTTTTCTTTTGGTGTAACCTTATTCATGTTTCTTGTGTGTGGATTTTATTGAGCTTCTTGAATTAATGAGTTTATAGTTTTTATTAAGTTTCATAATAGAATTTTAGTAATAAAACTTCACCCGTAATTTTTCAGACATTTTTCTGTCCTGTCCTTCAGGACCTCTAATCCCATACGTATGTACGTGCACTCACAGCGACTTGAGTTGTCCCAAAGCCCCCCAACCCTTCATGCTGATTTTTGTCGCACTTCATGTAGTTTCTGCGATGCCCAAGTTGGCTGGGCTTGTGTTCCACGTCTCCTGTGTAGAACGGACGGTGATGCCATCCTGCATACTCCCTTCTCAAGGAGAAGCACTGTTTCTGTCATCTCTCTCACATTTCCTACTTGATAAAGAGTTCAATCCTCATGGCGGTCTTGGTGTCCTTGCTGGTGAGTCTAACGTGTCAGTTTGGGGTGGTTTTGATTCCCCTCCTACTCGTAGCTTCTGTGTTTTCCTTCTTATGTGCCTCTCTGGGAATTTTTGGCTGGAGATCTGTGTGAGTTTTTCTTGTGGGTGCTGGGTTTTTGTGTTGGTAGCATCAGCTCCGTCGAGGAAGCAGGTGAGTCGCGTGGACGCAGTGTGAGCCTTTGGACTTGCTTTCCAGAGCCAGGAGCTGGGCTGGTCTCGTCTCCTCTGGACCAGTGATTCCCCACCAGCAAGGCGGTGTTGTGCAGGCGGTTCTGACAGACGGCTCTCAAGAAACCTGGACCCCAGTCCCTCAGCTGCAAAGAAAGGAACCCTGCCAGCCACCTGTGAGTTTGGGAGGGACTCTGAGCCACAGCTGCTGAGAACCAGAGCTCAGCCTGTCCTCCAGCTGCTGCCTGTGAGGCCCTGGGAAGAAGAACCAGCTGACCCGCATCTGGACCCTGACCCATGGAGGCTAGGAGGTGGAACGTCGGGTTTGAAGCATACAGTGGGTCATGCAGCAGGAGAGCAGCAACACAAGCGTTTTCCTCACATCATTTAAACACTTTTGTAAATTAGTTTTATTCTGCTTTTGTCTCTTTGTATTGCTCTGTAAGTAGTTTATGGACGTCGCCTGTCGGAACCCCCTGTTTGCTCATGCACCCAGGAATGGAGCAGGGTGTCTAGTGAGGCTGAGAGTTATATGTAGTATCCATCGAGGGTATGTGTGGGGCTCTGGGTGCAGTCCTTCCTGCACTGGAAACCAGCTCTGTGACGGTGGACAAGCACCTCAGCCCACTCCTTTCTCCTTGAGAGATGTCCGGCAGCACATCCATGTCACAGGATGGCCACAGTGTTATGCAAACTACATAGGAGACACCAAACAAGTACTATTACCTTGGCTCCTACTGGATTGACTGCTGCATGCATGCCTGTGTTTGCAGAGCGGGTGAGTGGGGAGCGTGCCAGGGTGTGGGAGGTGTGCTGGCCCAGCCTTTCAGGGGAGGGAACTGTCCTGCCAGTGTCTTTAGCTGCACTGTGAACCTGGGTGCTTGGGATGCTGGCTCACTCTCTGATCTAGTCACCTGGCTCCAGATCTATTGAAGGTCAGCAGAGGCCTGAAGTTTTATCACTTGGCCACCCCTGCTCTTGTTAATGGACAAGTCCTTTGGAGCACCAGGTGTTATGTTTAACCACAGAGCTGGTATCCCAGGAGAGACCGGTGGTCAGTTCTCTCAGTAATCGTGCCCAACACTAACGTGCCACACTTCTGTGTCTACTGCCTGACATCTCTAGATCTGCATTGTCCCTCTGAGCACCTCGGCTCCTGTTATCACCCCAGGTCATGGCACATGCTTGGGGACTCACCCTACTGCAGGGTATAGTGTTGCCCATCTCACCTCGAGCTTCAGAAGCAGATGGAATTTGACTCCGGCATCGTGGCTTAAGTGGTGTGAGGTAAAATGCTGACATTTCGAGCTACTGGGTCTTCACTAAATTTGTAAATGCTCAAAATGGGAACTTCCCCATTTCTGGCAGCACTGAAGAGGCTTGGGTTGGAATTTCTCCTAGTGACTTAACCAAGTCAGGAAGGAGGCACCACTTGCAATGGGCGAGAGTGTGCTCTGGCCCCAGGAGCTCATCCGCAGGCCAGGATGTCACTTGACCCAGTATCAACAGCTGTTCATCCTCTTCCGCTTTTGTCCCAAGGTGGGCTCCCTGTGGTCCCCAGAGTCCTCAGCAGCAGCATTTTGTCACCCTCAGCAGGTGGGTGGCTTGTTCTGTTTTCTATTTTGCCCCCAAGCTTCACTCCGTGTCCCCTGGATGGTGCAGGTAGCTGTCGGTGACCTCCCTAACAGGTCACAGCACTGAACAGCCACAGCCCGGAGCCCAGCTGAGCCCAGCCAGCGCTTCTGTGTTCAGGACCCAGGCTGGGCCTGGCGCGCTGATCCCCTCTCACCCGCAGCTCCAGGAGGCCTGTTTGCTGCTGCTTCCTTGGAAACACATCTTTGATACATGAAATAAGTCTAATGTAAAAGTATGGTTTGCTTTATAGTTACTTTGAAGCCCATTTAGTGAGCTGAAATGGGATTTTGTGACTCTGTCCCCAAAAGGACCCAGAGCCCATGGTTCTCTGTGGTCTGAGAACTTGGGTTTGAAATTCCAATTCATTCAATGGCCAGCTCAGCACTATTTAAATTTTAATAAAGACTGGATATGATGTGAGCAAATTTTCCCTGTAGTTTATGAATCTATATGGGAGCAAAAATAAGAGTCTGTTTCTATTTTGCAGTGAATACTTTTTAGCCATGGAATTGCTGGCACAGGCAAGAAAGTATGAATCTTATTTTTGTGGATCTAGTCAAGAAAGGGGACATAAACTTTGAAGTGTGTCATTTGCCATTCACGGTCTAATGAAAAACTGAGAGAGGCTTGGAACTCTCCATAAATGCCCTCGTGCCAGCGCCTGGCAACAGCAAGGTGGTAGACAAGCGTTTCAGGGATTCACAGCTCCCGTTTACTGTCGCTCTCGATGCGATGAATCTTATACTGACAGTCACAATCTTATTTTGTTATCGAAAGGGACCCCCAGATGAGGAATATGTCGGTGCTGGGGGCAGGTTAACAAACCAAGGTGCTCTGGGCCCCTCTGCCAGCTGACTTTGCTGGCCTCCAACAAAATCTCCATTTCATCAAAAAGTGGCTGAAAATGGTGTGGTGGAAAGTTTGTGAATACTCTACAGGTTGGCCCGGCGCAGCATCTTCTGTAGGCTACTGATGGTGGGGGGTGGGCCAAGACTCCCTTGGCAGGCCGGGCAGGGCAGGTGCGCAGTAGCCTCGGAGGCCCACCTTGCAGAGCCGCGGTGATGCAGAAAATGGCGTCTTCCTCATCTTACCAGATGGCGCATGAGGGCAGTGGCCCCTCGGAGCGCCCCTTCTCTCAGAAGGTCCTGACAGCTTGAGAGGCGTGAGGTGAGCAAACCCATGGTGGCCAAGGTCCTCTTCTAAGGCCTCTGTGTGACGGGTGGGGATGGTCCATTGTGGCTGTGCTGGAACATTCTAGATCAGAGGTCCTCGAGAGGGCAGTGATCTGCTAGACCAGGCTGTCCTCATCTGCCTTCCCCTGCTGACAGGTGGCAGGGAGCAGAGCACCTAGCAGGGGCCAGGGCGTGGGTACCGTGCGTCCGTCACCGTGTCACGGTGGTGCTGCAAAGGCAGCTTCCTTTCGGGCTCCTGCTGAAGTGGCAGGAGGCACCCCTCACTGCCCCTGGGCACTGCCTTTCTCGTGGGCGGTGGGAGGTGTGCACCGGCCCCTGCCACCATCTCTGCTCTAGGAAGAGCACGGGGAAGCCCAGCTGCTGGCAGGGCACACTTCCTCCTGGGGGGCTGTCGCTGCCGTGGAGGGTGTCGCTGGCTGGCCAGTGGTATTCACTCACTCTGGAGTCTCCTCAGAAGTTTCCTGGAAAGTGGCCCCTAACTCGGAGGGCACTAGCCAGCTGCAGGTGTGGCCAGGGAGTGATGGGACCGGAGGTCTGGGGCGCCTGTCCACCGTGAGCTCCACGGCCTCTCCCCGAGGAGCCATCTGTGAGAGTCAGCGATGTTGGCCAACACGAGCATGGGCAGTGTGCAGTGGAGTGTGTCCTGGAGGCCAGCGTCTCCCGAGTGACTGAGACGTGGTGTTACAAATGCAGTGTTTGAGTAAAATTCAGAAAGACCAAGGGAGACCACGAGGTTTTCATGTCACCAGAGTTCAGTGGGAGGCTTTGGGCGCCACATGGCAACCATCACTGTGGAAGGTGCCCTTGTCGAGCCCTGGTGCACGCCGCCACCCCTCAGCGCTCTGCCTTCCTGGTGCTTTATCTGTGGGCCTGTGGACATGGCGGGCGGGTATTCCCCACCTGCAGCCCCTGCCCTGGTCTGCAGAGGGTTCTCTCCATCTGCTTCAGCCCGACTGCGTCTGGAGACGCTGAGGCAAGGCCAGCGCTCGCCTCACCTGCACTTGACCGAGCCAGCTGTAGAGGAGGTTCTCCAGGCGACAGCAGTGCCCCTCGTAGCTCTGGGATGTCTTTGTTCTGGAAAATAGTTATTTTTCATGAAGCTGTTACTTGTCATAACATGAAATTGGTTTATAATTATTTCTAAGTGAATTGCTAAAATGTTTAATTTGTCAGCTCTAATTTGTAACTATTAGTAGGTATAATAGTATAACTATTAGTAGGTTATCCAGTAACTATTAGTCGGTATAACTCCGGTGGGGAAAAGTAGCTCTTTGGTGTCCTCAGTTACGTTTAAGGGAGCGACTAAAGTTTGGAGGCCACCGCTCTAGACGGAGGCATTGGCTGAGGCAATTGGGGTCCCAGGAGGCTGTGGTCTGTGTTTCCCTGGGGTGCAGGTGTTGAGGGGGCCCAGAGCACCGAGCACCTCACACTCGGGCCATCCATGGGGTGGCTTGTCAGATGGACTCCCGCCCTGTGTATCAGGGGCTTGGGGGAATCCCCTGGGTCCTGAGTCATGACCGTAATCAACATGGAGCAGGTACTTGCAGAGCTTGGGAGCTGCGTCTGGGAGGCGGGTCTTGGTGGGCTGTTGGGATGTGCTTGTGTGTTGCCTCCTAGGTCCTCCCTCCTAACACCCAGCATCCCTTGAGCAAAATTGGGCCAGTGTCTAAAGGACTCGGGTACAGCCCCAAGGGGCTGCTAAGTCTGTGCCAAGAGCTCTTGCTTCTTACTCTAAAGCCACATCGCCTGAATTGCTTTGAACCAATAGCTGTTTCTAAAAGCATGGTCATGATCCATCACATTCTGACCCTCTCTTAAGCCTCGGGAAATACCAGAAATGTCAGTGCTCCTCCTCTTTGAAGGTGAGATGTCAACAGCAAGAACACCATCCTGATTCTCACCAGAAAGCAGCCTGAATTCTGATGAAGTTATTCAAAATGTATTTAAGGATTTTTTTTAAAATCAGATGATTAAGACAGAGATACTCAATCCTACATTTCTTTTGCATTCTTTAAAACCTTGAATTTCTCTCCTGAAAGACTCAGAGGGCGTTACCTTTGGAAGCTGGGTCTTGGGCTGCTCTGTGGCATGCACCTGCCGTGGTCTCAATGTGCTCCTAAAGGTGGCAGTTTAATTCCCAGTGCATCAGCCTCTGCAGGTGGGGCCTGGGGAGAGGGGTTAGGCCACACTGCCCTTGTGAATGGATTAAAGTTGTCATCCAGAGGTGGGTGGTGACTGTGGGGGTGGGCCCGCTTGCACTGGGCTCTGGTGTGTTTCGTCCTGCCAGGGGGTGGCACAGTGTGAAGAGCTGTGCCTGTGCTGAGCCTGGCCCCTGGACTTCAGCCTCGGCACTGTGTGCCTAGGGAGCTTGTCTTCATGCAGCAGGGTACCCCCCTGCCTCGCGCCCAGTTACAGCTGCACAGGATGGACTGGGCTGTGTCAGCACTGTGGGTGACTAGGTTGAAATGAACTTACACCATTGGGAATCACACGTCTCTCCTTCTGACACCTGCAGAATGATGCAGGTGTCCCCCCAGAGCCAGCTTCCCAAGAAAACACTACCATTCCTCAGGGTGGTAGGGCGGCAGGCATGAGGACCCTGCAGGGTGGCTGCGTGCAGCTGCCCTGCCACAGCCCTTCCAGGTCTCTGCAGGCCTTCAGCTGACTGCTGGCTCTTGAGTACTGCTGGGGCCCCCACTCCTGCAGCCCCCACAGCCGAGCCATGAAAAGCCCCTCGCCCCTCTCCCTGGGCATCTTTTCCCTGCTCCTGGGTCCTCACGAGACCTCTGTATGTGGTGTCAGTTCATTCTGTATGTCATACTAGAATGATATCCTTATGGCCACGTGGAGACCTTCTGTAGGACCACGAAGGAAGAAAGGCCAGCAAACACAGGTACACCCAGAAGTCCCCCAGCCTGAGCATGCCCAGGTACAGCTCAGTTCAGGAGATGGGCACCTGGCTCCTTTCTGCCGAGCCTGGGGCAGTGCGTTCCAGGGGTCTGGGAAATTCTTTTTCTGGGCTAGGAAGCCAGTGTCCTCGTAGGAGGGACATATTCTTTCAGGATTTTGAAATTTCCCAAACAAAGCCTGTGCTGTTTTTTACACCTGACACATGTGCCTGTGGCCAAGCACTCCAGCTGACCTCAGGTGAGGGCTGACCCTGATGCCAGCAAGTCCAGTCCCTGGGGCCACAGATGCTGGGTTTATTAACCTGCAGTCCTTGGCCACCTTCTGGTTGAACCTACTAGAACCAGACAAGCCACGTTGGTGCTGTGTGGACGTGGGACATGTGCGTTTCAACACTCAGTGTGGCCTGTGGTTCTTGAGCCCTAGGAGTGCCCATGCTCCCGTGGGTGAGTACAGATGCTCTGTGTTCAATGCTTCATTGTCGCTGCAGGTCTAAGCCTCTGATACTGGCCTATCAGGTGACTAAGAATGGTCTAATTATCCTGAAGGTAAAAACTGGAGTAATTAGATGGTTGCTAATGAGCTGTCAGGAAATTTCACCTCTTTGCACTCATGCAGAGGAATAGGGGCCTACTTTAGAATTTAATTCTGAGTTTTGAAAAGCATCTAACACAATTTTTATGGGGAGATTGTGCAGGAATAACCAAAATAGCACAAACACCTATTTAAATGCAGCACATGGGACACAGAGTCCCAGGGGCTCCAATTGAATAGCCAGGGCTGGTCCTAGAGAGGAAGAAGCTGAGCACTCTGGTATTTGCCCTACACCTTCTTGCCCACCACGGGGACGGTGGCACGCCTGGGGTCAAGTCCTGACTTTCTATTGGCTTCCGCATAGACCAGGGTTGAGATGTGTTTAGAGCGCGTCCTTGAGAAGCTCACGTGCCGGAGGTGTCCCCAGTGTGCAGCCCCAGTATGGCAATGTTAGGTGCAGGGACTTTCACTGTGGGGCCAGTGGCTGGTCATTAGGTCTGCAGGTGTGCCGTGGAAGGGACCGGGGAAGTTCTCATGGTGTACACACTCTGGCTTTCTGGGTTGCCACCTCTCCTCACGCTCCTGCTGCCGTGATGCCATCTGCCTCCCCAGAGCCCAGCCAACGCTGGCTTTATGCCCCTGAAAGTCCAGAACTGTGAGCTCAATCAACTTTTCTTTATCAGGCGCCAGCCTTGGCTACCTTGCTAACAGTAACAGAAAACAGATCACCATACATGTCAACCAGAGCCATGGGCTGGTGACACAGATGATACCATGACTCTTCCAATGTGTTGACCCCCTCCCCGTCCCCACTAAGTTGTACTGGGAAGTCAGTTTCTTTACTGAGTCTATAAATGGTAAAATGTTTCTCTTCCCTGTTCATAATTTTTAAGTTTTTGCACACGGTAAAATCTAAGCTAACCAAAACGAGCTTGGGAAGAAGTTTTGGGCAGGGAGGCCTCTTGTTCCAGGACCGAGGCCTGCCTTTGCCTCTGCCTCCGCCGAGGGCTCCACTTCTGGAGAGTCTCGGAGCCTGAGTGGACGGAGCCTGTGTTGAGCAGAGGGCCAGGGCGCATGGGCACCATGGGCTCAGCCCGTGTCGATGCCGCCGCTGGTGCACCAGTACATCTCTCTGTAAGTGTGTCTGCACGTGATGCTGGGGTGGCCCCCCACCTTGCCCACGGGTCAGGCTGCATAAGCGCTTGTCTCCCAAGGACCTGGTGAACATCAGCTGAGAGCTGGGGTCACTGCCAGGGGACGCAGGTGCTGCCATAGAGCACTCCAGATCTGTGGGTGTGACGGCAGGAGGGCTGCAGTCCTGGGCCCAGGAGCTGTCCCTGAGCCTCCGTGTGCCCTGTCCCGTGGACTGAGGGTGAATAAGCCAGCACTGCTGCACAGCCGGCCGATGCCCCGCTTCCTCTGTGGGCAGTGGAGCTGTGGCAGGCCGAGGGCTGCCGGGTGTCGGGGGCACATCCCAGGAGTCCTGCTGCTCCTGAGCGCTGGGGCTGCGGAGGGGCTCTGTCTCGAGTGGTGCCACTGTTGCACTGGCGTTCTGGTGAGCCGTTCATCTGGATGTCACCCTCCCGTGAAATTGCAGAGCTGCCATTGGAAAGCCCTGCGGCCGCCAGGGCCTCCGGGACCCAGACCTCAGTCAGACGTGAGCAGAGTGTGCCGGGCCAGCTCACTCAGGTTTTGGTGAGTGAAAGAAAATTCCCAAGTTCAGTTTGATCATCTTTATTACCAACTTTTAGAAGAGGAGAAAAAAATGGAAAAGAGCAGCAGTGTGTTTCAACAGTGTCCGAGACCTTTTTATTTTATTATGTTTTGATAGTGGGGGTTGAACCCAGCTTGCTCTTACCACTGAGCCACATCCCAGCCCTTTCAAGTTTATTTTGAGACAGGGTCTCACTAAATTGCAGAGTCTGACCTCGAACTTGAGATCCTCCTGCCTCAGCCTCTCAGGTAGCTGGGATGACAGTGTGCATCCCTGTGCGCAGCTGACTCAAACAAGGAGCTGCTGGTGGCTGTTCCCTCCCTCCCCTCATTTTAGATTTTCCCGAACCCAAGTTGATGTGCCCCTTCCAACTGTTGAGTCTTCACTCCTTCTCTCTATGGCTGGGGTCGGCAAACTGCAGCCATAGGCCACCATCCACAGCTGCCTGTCCTGCTGCTATGTTCAATGCCACTGCTCCATTCTAAAAGTGATGTGAGAAGCGGGGCACATTGAGAGCTGATGTGGCCTGGGAAGCCCAACATGCTGCCTGTTGGTCCCACTGCAGAGTGCGTTAACTGAGGCCACCTGTGGACTGAGCAGGCGGAGAGGGGCGTGCTGAGGGCACCATTGGGAGGAAGAGGTGGGATGTGTGTGGCTTTAGAAAGAACTGTTCAACGGGTGGCCACACAGTAGCCAGCGAGGCTCAGCAGAGCTGAGGGGCTTGGTTCTCTGGCCAGTCTGCAGCAAGCCCAGCTGTGCGTGGCCATGCCAAGGCTCTGTGTGCACACTGGGAAAGTGCTTACTGAGTGCTGAATGTGTTCTGGGCACTGTAGATGGCCCTGCGCTCCTGCCAGCCTGTGTCAGGATTCCGCTCCTGCTAGCACGGTTCTCAACCAGGCTGGGACCGAGCTCTGGCAGGCGCTCCTCACTGTGGAATGAGGGGGGATGACCTGCAGACCTGGCAGGGTGGGCGAGAGGAGCCCAGAGCGGAGGTGGAGTCAGCGGTCCTGGGGTTGGGGGAGGTGGCCGCACCCCTACAGGGGAGCCACTGTTCTGCAGCGAACAAGTGGAGGAGTCTGAGCGGCTTGTAGGAGAGCGGGGCGCCCAAGCACAGCCACATGGTGGCTGGTCCGGCCACTCGTCCCTAGTTCTTGGGGAGCGAGGACAAGGGCTTTGGAGTCCTGGAGGTCCTGGTTATCCTCTTCAGAGGGCCATGTGTGGCGCTGGGTGCAAGAGGGTGGGGTGAACTGGCCCTCCAGGCTGGCGTCCTCCCAGGCAGAGCCGCCCTGAGCCGCCCTGTGCATAGAGTGGGTTCTCCAGGGCTCTTCCTTGCTGCAGCCTGGTCCTGTCCCCTTCCCGTCCTTGTCCTCCCCACATGGGCATGTGCTGTGGCCCAGTTGGCGAAACCCTCGTTTCACCAGAGTAGCACTTGTGGAGTCTTCCGTCGTTGGCTGCCATGTCTGCCTTCCCTGGGTTTCTTGATTTTCTCGGGTTTCCTCTCCAAGTCAGCTGTTGCAGGTTTTTCCTAGTCACCTAATATTCCAAGGTATGGCTCTAAAAGATTCCGTTCCTCCCGCAAACAGCACTGTGATAAGCTTCCCCCCAACCTGTGGCGATGCCGTGGTGAACACAGGTGCACATGCAGCACCCCGCACTCGCCCGCAGGGCTGCAGCTGAGCGCTTGCCTGCACACACGTGTGTTTTGTTCTGGTAGCCCTCATCTGCCACTTCTCATGAGAGCAGACGGTTCACACCTCACCACCTTCTCACAGGGAAGCATTAATGCAAGGACTCGACCTTGGCCCTGTGCTGGGGTTAGTGCTTCTGTCCTGTGAAGGTCGTCTGCTTGTCCGTGTGTTGGTCTCTGGAAGCCTGTTTTGTCTGCCACTGTCACGACATATACTTTTGAAGCTAGTGTGAAGCAATTCTCCATTTATTTTTTACGCCCAGAGACAAAACTCGGGATCACACCTGTGACCCCCGTCTCCAGTGCAGCATGTCTGATCGCTGACTGTGGCATCCGCATGGACATGTCTCCCATCCACTGCTGGCCCCAGTGTCTGAGCCCCTGTCAGCCTGTCCCACCCATGGCTACCCCCTTGTATCGTACCAGGGTGGTCCCTCTGCGGTCTGTGGCTAGGGTGCTGGCTCCTCAGCCCCTGCACCCCTGTCTGGATCTCTGGGGGGCTCCTAGACCCTGAGACAGGAATGGAGGGTGTGAAGGTAGTCTGGGCATGCCTCTGTCACAGGTTGGGGGCTGCAGGTTGAAAACCCCTTCCTGCTCCTCTCTGATGCAAAGGAGAGTGTGTGGACACATTGACGGCTGCCCATTCTCATTACTAAGAAGGCACGAGACTGCACACCCTGAGCAATCTGGACTGGCAGGCATGTCGCCGTGGAGCCCCCTCTTCAAAGAGGGAGGTTGGCAGGTAGTTTGTGAGCCTGGTTTTTTGCTCAGTGAACTAGCAAGAACAACACCCATTACTTTCATTGGATTACTTGTTTCTAAATTAAATTAATCAAATTAGGTAAACATCTGTATTGCCTCTTCCCGCCCCAGCAGGCTGCCCTCACAGTGGCCCGCTTGGCTGTCAGCTGATACCAGGGTGTCCCGACCATGGGCACTGGCTGTGACCCACGAGGGGCCAGCTCAATGGTGGCCGTTTTTCCATACAAGTCTGAAATTTCTGAATTAATAAGAAAACTAGCTGCATTGTCTGATGGCTTACTGGAAAGCCGTAATTAGAAAACATTTTTCATAGTAGAACCTGAGGTTTAGCTATCTAGAGAGATTGGATATTTCAAAATACCCATACTTGGTTAGTGAAACATTAGTATTAATGACAAATTAATATTAATATCAATATCAGTGTTGAGTGTGTAGCCTTGGGAAGAGAGGAAAGGCCTTAGGACCAGATTTAAGTTGCCCCCAAATGCTTTCCCTGGTTGGCAGCATTTTTTTTATCTGAAAGCATTTTTTTTTTTAACTCTAAAACTTACATGTGAAGAATTCAGCTCACTGGGAAGAGGCGTGTGCACCCGTGCTTCGGATGATTAAGCCTTTATAGCTGAAGTAATGGGTTTGGCCCCATCTTCCCAACAGACCAGAAGCAGGGTCCCTTCTAGTTTGCAAACAGCGACCCACCACCTTGGGTCACCTGGCATCCTGCCCCTCTCGCAGACTGGTTGCTGTTGTCACCACAGGCGGGGCAGGCAGTGCCGCTATGTCCCTGGGTTTTTTTCACAATTCTGTTGAATCGAGATTTCATAATGATTCGTCGCTTTGGTCTCCTTTGGCTGAAGGTGTTTGTAAGTTGTGGGGCACACTTTGGGTATCGAGAGCTGTCCTGAGCAGGAGAGTTCACAGCCTCCCCCTCCCCCGAGCTAGGGTGACTTATGGAGGGGGCACTTCTCCTGCCTGGCTCCCGCCCCATCAAGACGGGACAGGCTCCTCATCCTGAGCCTGCCTGCAGGTCTTCCTCCCAGGCTCCAGGTCTTGGCAGGCACCCACCCCAGCAGGGGCTAGTCCTTATACTGTTGGGGATGGTGAGGCTTGGCCCTTCTCATCCGGTTTACCTTGTCCAAAATAAGTCAAACTGCAGAGGTCTCACCTCCCCTGCTGGCCACAGCACCTGCGCCCCATCGGCCTATCCCACCCATGGTGGCTGGGTGGCATGAGTCCTGAGAAGAGGACTGGCATCTAAGGCCAGGGAGGCTTCGCAGCCCCAGTACAGAGTGCCACCGGGCACTTGCTGTTCCTGTGGCCCCCAGTAGAAGGGAGTGGAGCCTTGTCGCAGTGGAGTGTCACGGCTCTGGGAATCTCCTGTTGTTCATTGGTCCATGACCAAAGGAAATCCCCATGGACCAGCAATTAAGCAGTCTCTGCTCAGCCTTTGGCTGGCGACGCTCACAGATGCCACCTCCTGCGAAGAGTTAAGTCTCAGCTGTCCCTGAGAAGAAAAAACTTTATTTTCAGTTTATAGAGCTGCTGCGGCTTCTGGTCAGAGAATTGGTCTCTCCTTGAGGAGGAAGGTTTTGATTTGATCTTCCTGAGCTCAGGTGTGGTAGACTCTTGCTCACCTGGAATCTTTGTTTGCATTGCTTTATAAACAAAATAATACTGTAACATTGACTAGAAGGAGACACGGTGAATGCCAGGTCCCAGTCCACTGTGCTGGAGAGGAGTGCACTTCTTCAGCTCTAAGTGAGATGGGTGCTTTCAACCCCAGGTCGATGGTGGCTCAAAATAAGTAGATGTCCCTGAGCTGAGAGCCCAGTAGGACTAGCAGGGAAGATGAGCAGTGCTGTCTTGTCTGAGCAGGTTGGCAGGTGCAGGTCAGGGTGCCCAAGGTCAGTCGGTTGAGCAGTGCCACTTAGCCACGGCGTGTGTGCAGGTGGCTATACAGCCCAGTGGGCACATACTGCAGGCTTCAGTGCCCACCAGACCTCCAGCTACCTGGTCATCAGGCATGAGGTGCAAAGGATAAGTGGTCAGGAGACAGATGGGACAGGCTTGGTGAGGCCTACGCTGGCCACCCAGAGCCCTCGGGCACCCTGGCATAGTGGGCCCTCTGCCTCTCCTCCACCTGCTCCTTTTGCCTCTGTTTCAACACTGAGGTGAACTTTCTACTGTGATTTATGTGGCTTTCTGATGTCTACAAAGATTGCTGGATGGTCTCAGAAATGTCAGATACTGCTTCGGGAATGTGTGCAAGTATATTTCATATGTTTTACCTTGCAATTTAAAAACTCATCTTTAGGATACAGTGCATTGAGACTGAGGTTCCACACGAAGCAAACAACAAAGAGGTCATTCTTAGAAGCTAATTTTAAGTCTTTGGGCATCTAGTGAACATCTTTTATAATCTCCCTAAAACCTATTTATTGTAATGCCCTTGTTATAAATTTAGAATATTTTTGCAAACTCATATAAGCAGGTAATTGTTGCAACTGAAATTCTTGTCACATATTTATTGCACTATCAGCTAAAATTCTTAAGTGACAAGAACCAAAATAATCATTAATTTTTATAGGGCAAGGATCTGGCTTTTTGTCTGACACAAAGCTGTATAAAAAACTGCTTCTGATTTTATGCACATTGTTTTTAGTTAATGATTTTCAGCTGTTTGTTGTTCCTCTGATAGCATGAAAATGTACCATATGCTCAGCCAAAAGACAAATGATTAGCAAATGAAATTCCGGACAGCTGTCTGACTGAGCGCGTTGGGTTGATAGCATTCTGCTATCATAATTAGCTTAAGCTTTGGGTTAATTAACTTTCTACCTGGATATGCATAATAATAGCAAACTGCAAAAAGCAAGAAGCTTTCAGTACATCAACAACATTGCTGTCTTTTTTATTTGGTATTTCAAGAGCATATTAGAATTTCAAGAGTGATTAATCCTGGGAATATTGTCATCTACTGTAGATTTTATTTGCAAGCCAGATAATACTGAAACAATTGGAATCTATTATAGAGCAGAAATAGCATTTTAAAATTGTAATTAAAGTTTCTAAAAGCAATTGCTAATTTCAAATGCCTTTGTTGGCGAGAATATTCGGCACAGTGCTTCTTGTATGGGCAGCTTGTCGGGTACAAAAAATACCAGCACTTACACTGCGAAGCATAAAACTTTCTTTTATTTAAGTGCTGTATTGAAATCATCAATTATTTTTCTGTAATTTGAAACTGAGATGATTCTGTAGTTTGCAGAGGTGCGCTTCAGACTACCAGATTGCCTGAACCAGTGGCTCTTATCTTTGTGACCGTGCATGTAGTGGGAGGGGTGGCGGGGGACCCCGCTGTCCTCCGTCTGTCTGGTTTGTCTGTGCATTGGAGGCCGGGTTCTTAAAAGTCAGTGCTATACGTTTGTAGCCTGGTGTTTATTTTCTACCCAAAGCAGTTTATAAATCAATTGACTGGTTTTATGAAATGGGGAGAGAAATGGTTTTGTCTCTGTCCTCCCCCTTGTTTGCATGATTTACCAAAGCACTCTCCACGATGCTCATCATCTTGAGGGGCTGCTCGGGGCCTTTGGAGAGCACAAGCTAGTGAAGTGGATTGTGGATTTGGAGTAAAAATTGTAGTTTACATTTCCCCAAGCACCAGAGAGCCTAGCACTTAATTCTGAAATAAGTCATGCCTGTTGTTACACTCAGAAAAATATTTTACCTTCTGAAAAAAAAAAATTCTTTCCATATGCAGTGGACGGTGAAGACAGGGTGGCGGTGAATTTGCCTGGGCTGCTGTGGACTTCGCTTAGAGTTTAGCAGTGGTTAATGTGTGCTTCCTCAGATGCACGGCTTATGGTCAGTGTGGGCCCAGGAGCACCCGCTCGGTCCCCTCATGCAAGTTTTATAGGCTGTCAGAAGCCATTTCTCAAAATTGACTTCATTTGCGGACACGTGGTGGAGGCGCCCACTTTCTCTCTGTGGCTCCTGAAAGGAGTGGCCCCTTGGGCTCTGTCCGCCCTGGGGGTCCCCTGCAGGCTCCACTAGGAGGAGCGGGTGCCCCGCAGGCCCCACCTGCACCCAGGTCCACTGCACTGACTCTCCGGCTGCGACCTTAGGCCTCATGGCTTTCACGATGTCTCCAGGTCCTGAGCCCCAGGCTCACAAGATGCCGCCAGGGCTTGGGCTTTGCTTCCTTTCTGTGAGTCTGCTTCAAGGTGCAGAGGGCAAAACGGCCCAGGGGTCAAGGGCGGAACCACAAAACTGGTGCCAAACCCTTAAACTTGGGCCCCGCTCCCCGCTGTGTGGCAAGCCGGGATTATTTGCCTTCAGAGATGTTACAGCATCTCACTATATTAAACATGGGCAAGTTCAAAATGCGAGACTTCAGTACCCTTTGTTTCTAAACTCCGGAGAAAGGGCTGGCAAAGGCAAGGCGTGGAGAGTTTGTGGGAGTGGTATTTTAAGTAGGTTATTACTAGCTCTCGAAAGAGAAGCGGACTGCATCCCGGCCCCAGTGTAGGCCTGCCTGGATCCAGCGTTTTATTTAAAATGCCATTTCAAATGTGTTGTAAACTAATGATATTTTTTTTAAAAAAATTATTCTACTTGCGATCCTTGATTTTTTTTTAATTTCTTTTAATGTCAAAATTATTTATTTGGCCAGTTCTGTTCCAGATGTGACTGTGGAGGGCACGTTAATTTATATTCTGCGTCCATGGGCCCCTGTGCCCATCTGTACATCATTGCTGAATTCCGTTCCCTCTCTGGGGAGCTCACCTATTCCTACCGTAGGTTTCATTTGCCGTGTAAACAGAATAAACAGACAATGAAAAGATCCCTGCAAAACCAGAAAATAATTCTTTTCAACAACGGACTGGATCATATTTAAAAACAACACGGAGAAGGCGCTGCGTGTGGAGCAGAGCTGTCTCCCCTTTATTGTCCTCCCGAGGAAAGGCTCCTGTTACGACCGCCTGTTCCCCCGGATTTGATAAGTTCATTTTTATTAAAAATACATCCAAAGCAGCATTTTACAGTAATCCGAGAGCACATGGGGTGGACGTTCCTTTGTGTCCTTCGTGGCGCAGCGGCCCGATTCCAGGTCTGACTCAACTGGTGCGCAGCCCGCTTGACGCGTCCTGCTGCCTGTGGAAAGCAACATCCAGGATCCGAGAGTTGTGGGTTTTTTTTTTTTTTTTGACATTTACAAATAAAGAGGGACATGAGTTATTTATGCTCCAATGTTGCTGCAAAGTCCTTATCTCCGTGTGGCACTAAACAAGGATTTGTTGTGGGATTTGCGAGGGCCGCGCAGTGCTTCCGTGTTAAGCACCCAAAACTCTAGGGGACTGGCACTAATTTCCTCTCTCTCGTAAAACAACATAGTATTCATAACAACTCAAGAGGCTTGACATAAGTAATGATGGCATGTGCAGACGAAGATTACCACCCAACAGTGCAATCAAGGTGCTAGGTACTAATGCAAGTTAAATTGAGACAATAACGCTGAAACCTGCATTGTGGGATTAGGCTACTTGAAATGCTGACGTGAGCATGCCCGCCGCCTGCCTGCCCGGCTTCCCGTTCCTGTTCATACTTAATGACCTCAAAATTTGTATGTCGTTAACACCGTGTACTGAAGTGGGAGAGAACACGGTTGGGGAGGGAGAAGACTCCCTGTCTTCGTTGACTTTTGTCTCTTCTGGTAATTGGTGGCTTTTCCTGCTGTACCAGGGAGCAGAGCGTGCAGCAGCGAGGCCCCCGAGGTCTCCGTAAACATGCTGTGGGCACCGGAGCCTCCGCGCCTGGCGCTGGCAGTCATTTACATACTTTGAATGAAAAGTCATTTGTGCCTGCAAAATTGTTATTGCTGGAACAAATTTAAATACTAGTCATATGGAAATTTGAAATAAAGTCATATTAAATTTTGATGCTCAGATCAATATTGTGGAGCCCAGGTAATTAAAGTGGGTTTGTTTATTTGGCTCCTTATAAATAAAAAGGGCTTAATACAGACTAATTACACAGAATCTTTCGTCTATGGTAGGATAATAATGGCAGCAATTTAAAGTGATATTAAATGAGAATTAATAAAGGAATATTGAGTCACTTTGACTGTATTAAGCTGTGAAATGATTCCTCATCTCAATTTAACTTCCTGTCTTGAGCAGAATGATTGATAAGCAATAAATTTTTGTAAAGATAATATAACAATATTTGATTGCAATATTTAATTAATAGTAATCAGACTTGTGATTTTTTTTTTTAAGAAGGGTTGAAAGCCCCCTTCTCCAGGCGAGTTTATAGGACAGTGTGAAGGGCACATGCCCTGTGCTTGCTGGACAGAGACTCCAGGTTTGTCGGGTGGGGGTGCCCAGTAGGGGAAGGGCCTCTGATTTAGAAGTGAGAAGGGAGTGACTTAGTGGAGATGCGGTCCAGGAGGCGAGGCACAGGGAAGCAGGCTTGGAACCACATCTGAACCAGGAGAGGGAAGAGGGCGTTCTTACTCTTGGAGGAACACCTGAGGAAGAATTTCCTGGAAGTCATAATTGCTTTGGGTGGAACCTGAGGTTAGAATGGATTATCTAATAACAGTCAAAGTCCTTCCTGCATGACATTGTCTGAAAGGCGGTCTTATACCCCCATCCTCCGTGTTCCTGAGAGCAGTCCCCACAGGTCAACGCTGACCCTTAAGTAATGCCACGTGCGTCTATGCCAGGGCACATGCGTCTTGCTTTGTTTGCAGAGAAACTTGTGTGCACTCCCTTCTCTTCACCGTGGAATGTGTCACATCCACGTTAGCGCTTCTACCCTTTTAAAGGGTCCTACTGGAGGTCAAGACCTCACACTGAACACCCTTTTTTTATATATTACAAATTGCTGGGATTGTTCATTAATTTCTGTCTTTGAAATGCCATGTCAAGCTCTGAAGGAATTCGCAGTGCCCGTGTCCCTGGGACAGCTCACCATGGTCCAGTGCGAGCTTCTGATGAAATTACAGGTGCAGGGAAATGCAGAATTAGAAATGGATCTGATGTTGCAATACTTGTGAAGCTATAGCTTTGTTGATGACAGGACAATTCCGTTTTTGACAGTTTAATTTACTGTTGCCAGTGGACAAGAGCAAGAGGAGAACGTGGGGTTAGCCATGTGCCCCTCGTACCGCGTTTCACATGCGAGGTTTGCAAAATCACGACTCCCTCACCCTGTCGGGCTCAAATGAGAAGGTTTTCAGCTGGGAAAATGGAATATATCAGTGCATGTAATATTGCCTGACCTCATAAAACAAAAGGGAAAATTGCAGATTCTGACAGCCATTATGAATCTTGTATCAGCATCCAAAACGACTTGGAGCTGGGGCATAGTACATGTTTATAATAGAAAAAAAACAGGGTCACCACGTTGACTCGCAACATGGAGCGAAAAAATGACTTGTCAGTAATTCGTTCTCAGATGTTAAAGAGGCTGTTGAATTTACCAGTATGTACACAGAAGAATGTTTAGCCCGGAGCAGAGTGCGGAATGGTCTACGCAGAGGGCCTGCTGAAGTTAGTCATGGAGTTCGGCTGTAATGGGGGGGGAGACGGAGAGAAATTCCGAGTGGGCTCGGCAGCTGCGTCGGTGGGGCCGGATTTCTCATTACAAGACGTACTGAACCTTTTTACTCTCATCCATTGTAAATGTATAAATAATAAGACTTCTCAAATAAAGCAAATAACGTTGTTTGGAAATTACGAGAATCGTTTGAATTGAATGTATTCTGTTGGAAAACTGGTGTATTGAGGCATGGCTTTTTATCTTACGCTTAAAAAGTTTTATTTATATTAAAATAAGGCGTAATCTCTTCGCATATAATTATATGCACTCCAATTTGGTTTTTCTATTTAAGAGCCTCTTCCTTCACCTGCTTGCCTCTTTACGTTATTCCATGAAAACATTTTAAAATACGGTAATTATCTCGGCTGTCTTCACTGGCTTTTTTTAGTGGGGGAGGTGGGAGTGGGGTGTAGAAACTTTGCAAAGCAGGAACAACGAGGCCCACCCTGGGACCTGGCCGAGGCTCCTTTCCTCCCAGCCCTGGGCTTTCATCCCATGTTGGAGGTGGGATCCTGGGTTTGCTTCTGACTATTCAGGATGGGCTGCAGCCTGGATCTCGGTGAGGTACAGCATGCTGCCCCATTGGGGGTCTGCCCTCATGTCACCTGCTAGTGGCTGCTGTCTCCGCTGCACCCCAACCCTCCCCTGGGCAGGTCTGAGCCAGGCAGCTGTGAGCAGGTGACTGCAGGTTGAGGCTGTGCTTGTGATGGTGACAGATCAAGTGGGAGTTGGCTCTCAGAGGCAGACACGGCATGCAGTGCGGGAGAGGACCGTCCACGGCTCTCATTACCCACTCCCTTTGCTCCTTCCAGATCCCTCACCCAGGCAGGGTCATGGTGGCTTGTGGACTGAAGGATAGTAGCGCTCTGCCCAGGCGTCGGGCCATAAGCCTCATGCTGTGAGACACGACGGGCAGCCAGGACACTTGAGGTTTGGGGCTTTCAGTGATGCTTTGATTTGGCACCAGGACACAACCTGAACTTTGTGGGGTGACACGTGGAAGCGCTTCCCCTGGGTGGGGCACCCTATCAAGAGTGCAAAAGGGGGTCCTTTGTTTGCTGGGGAGGGTCACGGAGGAAGACAGGCTGGCCATGCAGGTGGAAGGCCTTCAGAGGAGGGCCAGATGGGAGAGCAGGGACATGGGGACTCCAGGCAGCATCTGTTTGGTTGGGGTTTGCTGTTGAAAGTAAAGGAATTGAGTGGAAAGCTAAAGGCACGCACTAGTGTGCCTTGGAGGTGTCTTCAAGTGGTGGAACCTGTTGGGGGTTACTTGGTGTAGGTTCTTGTTTGTTTGCATGTTCCCGTCAGGGTTACCCCACAGACTGTATGTGAATGAGGATTTTTCAAAGACTTATAATTGAAAATGTTTGGCATTAGAAGACAGTGATCACTCAGCACACAGGGACTGTGCAGCAGCAGCCCCTCAATCTTTGTGTGTGGTCACCATCATTACATTAAAACTTAAGGCAACCTGGGGGTCCACGTGGCCTTCCTCTGCAGCCCCCTCCGTTCCCAGCCACTCTGCTCCAGCCATGCTGCCCTCCCGGCTGTGCTGCCCCCTTTGCCCCAGGCCAGGTCTTTGCATGCAGCACTCCCTCTGATGAGAACACTGGAGCCCAGCCATCCACATGGCTGCGCCTTTTTCTTGGTCTGTGGCCTGGGTTTGCCTCTGACCCCTCTCCCCTACTGTACATTCCCGGTTTTCCCTGCTCGGCTGTTTACCTCTGGAGCAGAGGTTGGCCAGCTGTGACTTTCAGGCTGGCAACCAATTTTGTAAATAGTTTCATTGGAACACAGCCATGAATGTTTGATTACACACAGCTCCTAGTTCCGACATCAGAATTGGATAGTTGCAACCAGACAGTCTGACCCACAATCCAGAGGTGTATGTAGGTAGCATCTGGTCCTTGCAAAGCCTTAACCTAGATAATGGTGTGTTGATTTGTTTGCGTCTGTCCCCTGCTAGACTGCAACCCCAGCAGGACAGGCCCTATCTGGGGCGCTCACTGCTGTACCTGCAGGACCTCAGCCAGTGTTTGGCACAAAGTAAGTCCTTGGGGGAAATAGTTGTGAGCGAGTGAAGGGAAATGTTCCAGCCAGCAAGGTGACGGGCAGTGGTTTCCATGTCTCTTCCTTAGCCTTTGTTTCAGCCTTTGAGTGTGTTTTATTCTGCAGTCTTGATGGTGCCCAGAATGAATTGGTGCATCAAACTGCAAAACTGAAGGAGCTGAGTTCCCTGTAAATGGGCACTGATGCAGCATTGCCAGCCAGTGACCCCTGAGGGTCCTCCTGAGCTGTCCCTGTAAGCAGATGCAGATGGAAGAACTGGACAGGGGAGGCAGAGACTTGCATTGTAAGCTGGTTGCAGTTGAGGTCCTACTGGGTCCTTCTGGAAGCTCTGTGGCTGGAGTGACCACACCAGCTGAAGCCTGGGGCATGGGCCTGAGGTACTCGTGTCAGTCAGGCCTTAGTCCCAGCTGCCAGGGGAGGGCAGAGCCTTAGCTGAGGTCCCCCTCCCTAGAGGGCAGCAGGCCAACCTGAGGGCAGCTCTGTCTAAAGCACTAGCACTGTATTTTGTAATCTCTGCTCACTCCAAGACGGGGAAACCAGGCTACAAACGGAGGCTGATTGGGGCAGAAGAATCTGTTCTGGAAGATTCCAGTGGAAAGAGAACCTTCTTTAACATCTTGGATCCTACTGGGAAGCATTGGTCCCTGAAGACTGTTCCACACAGTAAAACCAAGAGCTCACTCAGGTGCGCTCTTTGCCACCTCACAACTAAGGCCGGAGACGAGACTAGGGAGCATAGTCAGCCCCATGCTGCCAGGTGGTGTGAACACTCCGTGTTTGCCCTGGCACTTGGGTGGGCTGGGCCCCATGTGGGCCCTGCTCCCAAGGAGATGCCCATGCCTGTGTTGCCAGGCAGGAAGAGACCTGTGCGTGACTGGTCCCAAAAGTTCCCATCCTGAGAAGGTAGCTGTCCTCTGGGGCCTGTGAGCAGGGACCAACCCCAACAATGGGCTGTGTCATTTCACCAATCTTGAAATGACATCTACTTCATCCCAACTCCACACAATATTTGTGCTCATTCTAATAAAAAGAGTCTGTTTCCCATGTAAACACACACACACACTCTCACACACCCACACACCCACCCTACCTCCAGGGAGGCTGGTACTGTGAGCCAGCTGGTCTCGACTCTCCTCGGGCCCTACCCTGCCTCATTCTGCCTCAGATCCTGGTACACAGGACCCTTCCTGCTGGTTCTCGCCGCCTGCTGGGAACCCAGATGCTTTTCGTGCCCCGGGGGACAGCTGCAGGACCCAAACAGTTCCTCTGCTTTGCCAATCCATGGCGCACCCTAGGTCAATCTGAAAAATATCATTTTCGTGGGAAGTTCAGTGACGGGAGCACGTGGACACATGTGCAGTCCTCACGGCCATCGCCTCCAAGTGCCTCAGCACCCCAAGCCAAAGCCCTAAGTACCAGCTCCTCATTCCCACCACCAGCCTCTGGCCACCATGCTGCTCGGTGAAGCCCCCGGGAAGAGGACTTGGGGGTCTGTGTGTCAGCCGCTGTCCCTGAGCACATGTCCCTTCTTGGGGTTCACCCATGTCAGGGCATGCGTCCGAGTCCCCTGCCTTTCTGAGGCTGAACAACGGGGACCTTTGAGTGTTCTCCCAGGAGCACCCAGGGTACCTGCTCCTGCTGCCCAGGTACCAGGCTGCACCCTGGCCTGTGTCCGCTAGCAAACACCAGTGGGGCTCGGGGCAGGTGGCTTATTGTGCCGCCAGGATGCCCGGTCCCTGTGCTGTCCCCCGCTGGCCGTTGCTGTGTGCGTGTGGTTGTCAGGGCACTGCTCAGCCTGACAAGCGCACGTCGGCTGGTTTTTCTCCTTCAGATCAGCGGCCTTGGACAGCTCCTGCCTCTCTGGCAGCCCTTTCAGCGGCTCTGTCTTGTCATCTCAGAGCTCAATATCTGCTGCTCTGAAGGAAGAACGGGATGGGCTGGACCATTGTACTTGGTCTTTTGACCCTCGATGTTGCCCATGAGCAGTGAAGGATGGCTTTTGACGAGCCGTGTCAGCTGTGACAGGCAATCTCGTTGGGTTGAGTGGAAATGTGCTGTACAAGTTTGAAGCCCTGGTTGGGGGCATTTTTCTGGTGTTCAATGCATTTAAATTGACACCAGGCTGCAGTGTGCTGTTCATTTCAGGCCGCGCCGGAGGCCCGTTGCGCGGCGTGTGCTTGGGAGCTCGCCTCCCGAGCATTCTGGAGCTTTGGCCCACTCCCGGCATTGTGCCAACATTGCTTTGTCATTTCTCTCCATTAGATGTTACTTTTAAAATGATACTGTAAATTTAATGCTTTCCGTGGGGTGGGAATTGTGAGCTTTCAGTTTTATATATATATTTTTGTTTATTTACTTAATTTTTTATTGTTTTTTATATCTGACAATGGAATATATTCCAATTCTTATTACACATATAGAGCACAATTTTTCGTATCTCTGGTCACATACAAAGTACATTCACACATGTCTTTGGATGTGTACTTGGGGTAATGATGTCCAACACATTTCACCATTATTTCTAACCCCATGCCCCCTCCCTTCCCCTCCCACCCCTCTGCCCTACCCAGAGTTCGTCTATTCCTTCCATGCTCCCCCTCCCTACCCCGCTATGAATCAGCCTTCTTATATCAGAGAAAACCATTCAGCATTTGGTATTTGGGATTGGCTAACTTCACTTAGCATCCTCTTCTCCAATGCCATCCATTTACCTGCAAATGTCATGATGTTATTCTCTTTCATTGCTGAGTAATATTTCATTGTGTATATATGTCACATTTTTTTTAATCCATTAATCTATTGAAGGGCATCAAGGTTGGTTCCACAGTGTAGCTATTGTGAACTATAGTGCTACTGAATATCACAGAGCTCATCTCTGAACACATCGAATAATGCCATCTCCCAGCTCCCCCCATCACTTTTATATTTTGTGGGTTGGGAAAGAATAGGAAAATGGCTGTGTGTTTCTTGGCCTTTAATGTAAGCAGAGTTTTCTTGTATACAGTGAAATTCCTGTCCTGGCAGTTGGGATTTTAACTGGAAGTCATTTCCCAGTTATTTCAGAGTCTCAGAAATCAGGTTTGTTTTGATTTTAGTTGTAAAAGGAGAAACACTGCCGTTTAGCAGGAGCTTCTGTGGCCTCTGTGCCCAGCATACCCACCCTGCCCCACGTGGGCTCCGGTGGTCCCCAGTGGGTGTAAGGACTGTGGCTTATTCTCTCTTCACACTGTGTTCCCTTGTGGGAAGCACGATGGGGATTTTGTTCTGTAAAATGAACTTTCTGTAGCGTAGTCCAAGTCACCTTCGCGGCAGCGGGCTGTCCACGGCTCCGCCCATCGCCCTGCCTGTCCTTGAGACATCCTGCATGGCTTCAGCCTAGCAGACTCTGGGGCCCGGCCCGCCGCATGCCCTGTGCGTCTTGGCCATGGGCTGTCTCAGCAGACAGCGCCCTGAGGGTGGGCCTGAGGGACAGGCTACTCTAGGGTCCAGGCTGTGGCCCAGCAGCAGGGCATTCCCTCTGGGGAAAAGGGGCCTGGGCTTCCCAGACAGGATGTGCTAAAGGGAGGGCTCACTGTAGGTACCATGACACAAGACGGAGCAGCTGTGAAAATTGGACAGGAGTTGGGCAGCAGGGAGGGCAGGCTGCAGTGGTGTTGTGGTTTAGGTGTGAGGCGCCCCCCAGAAGCTTCATGTGAGGTGGTACAAGCATGTTCAGAGGTAAAATGAGTTGCGCGATCCTTAACCAAATCAGGATTAAGCCACGCACATGGATTAATGGGTGGGAGCAGTAGGCGGGAGGATGTGGCTGGAGGAAGTGGCTCCCTGGGGCTGCACCTTTGGGATTTGTGTCCTGTCCCTGGTGAACAGAGCTCTCTGTTTCCTGGATGTCACGTCCTGAGCTGCTTTCCTCCTTCATGCCCTTCTGCAATGACGCTCTGCCTCACTTTGAGCCCAGAGCTATGGAGCCGGCTGACCATGAACCGAACCTAAAACTGTGAACCAAAACAAACGTTTCCACCTCTGAGTTGTTGTAAAGTCTCTTATCTGCAGCAACACAGAGCTGATCAAAACAGAGGGGCTCCAGGCTGGGAAGGGGCCTGGCTCCTGCCCTTGGGTGTCGGAGGGGCTTTTTGGTTTGCAGGTGGGTACAGGGTTAGGCCCAACCTCCAGATGCAAGTTGGCAGTTTCCACCAGGAGCCAGTTGTTGGTAGGCAAGGGGCATGTTCTCTTACCAACAGTGCAGGTAGAGGTGTTCCCAGAGATAGGAGTGCAGGGGACAAGGTCTGGCCCCTGGCCTCCACTCTGCCACCTAGGAGCACAGAGTAGAGGGAGTGACAGAGGCCACCCCTCACTCACTCTCCCCAACTCCACCCTCCGTGGCCCTGTGGAACCCAGTGCTGCTGCCCAGGGAGCTGCTGTGCTGACCTTGAAGGTGCAGGTGAGCACAGGCCTTCCAAGAGCGCCAGAGCAGGTCCCTCCGGGGGTTGTTGGGTGAGGAGGCACCAGGTGGGCAGCAGCAGGAAGCTGGGGCAGAGCGCAGTGCCCTGGGACTGGGGTGGAAGGCTGGACCTCCTTAATGCTGACCGCTGTGGAACCCCAGGCCTCCTCACCCACGTACTCTTCTCAGAACCCACTCTGTTCCCTAGTCATCTTCTCTGAGACCCTCAAGGCCTCCACCCCTGGCCTTAGCAGTGATGTTGAAACCAGGACGTGTCTAGGAAGCCAGGTAGGCCCTGGAGAGTCACCTCATTAAAGCAGATGGAAGTGAGTCTTCACACTGGCCCTCTGGAGAGCCCCTGCTTGCCCCCAATATTCTCCTCTGAGTTTTCCAGGAAAAAACATGGCTGATCTGTCTGGAACCTGTACATAGTGGTGAGGTCGGGAGAGAAGCCTGCTGTGTTTCCCCGTGGTCCGCGCACTCCCAGAGTGCTGGTCACTGTCATCTGCCTCTCCCTGGTTGAGGCTCTGTGCTTCTGTCCCCTTTATGAGCACATTCTCAAACCAGGGTGCTGCTGCTTAACTTGTACAGCAGCTTCTGGGTGGGCCACGTGGCCATCTCTGTAGACCTAATCCAAGGGCATTGCCTGGACTAAAAATGCCCAAGGAAATGCCTAAGAATGAGCAAGGAAAAGAAACTGGGTTTATTTATTTTTATTTTTAAGTTTTTGGAATGTTCTTCGTACTCCTATAGGACTTTAAAGGGTCTTGTTATTAAAAAGATAAGATTTTAAATGTTATTTCTGTTATTTCCTTGAGGTCTAATTTCTGAGTTTCTAATGCTGGCAATTCCAAATCTTTTGAAGGGTGCCATGCCACACGGGTGGCTCTCTTCAGGATTCCATATTCCACTGTCCACTTGTGGACCCTCAGGCTGACATGGCATTGTCCACGTTGCTGCGACTTCGTCGTCAAGTCTGGGTGCCCTGTGGTGCACCTCCTCCACATGGCTTTCCTCACTTTTCCAAGTCATTTTGGCTGCTCGTGGCCCTTTGTTTCCCCATATTGGAAATATGGGATTCCACAGCACTCAATGTTAATATATTTTAACTTGTTTTCATAATTTTTTAGTATACAGGTCTTTTAAACATATTCTTAAATTATTCATGGATTGTTTTTGAGTCTTTAAAAAATGATAAATTTTTAGTTTCAATTTCCAAAATTTCTGAGTCATTGAATAGAAATATAGTAACGTTTTGTGATTGTATCTTGTATCCTGTGAGTTTGGTGAACACTCAGTTCTGTGGCCCAAGGGCTCTTTAGCATCTTCTCTGTACATGAACAACTTGTGTGAGAATGAAGACAGTCTTGTTCCTTTCTATGCAATATCTATGCCCTTTATTCCTTTTTCTTGCTTTATTGTACTGGCTAGTGTCTCCTATACTGCATTGAGCAGGAGGGTGAATGTCAATGTTTTTTCTCTCTTCCTGATCTTGGAGGCAAAACAAGTTTTGAGTGTTTTATCATTAAATATAAATGCATATTCTTGGTAAATCTTGATTGGTGAAGAAGTTGCCCTCTGCTCTTGTAGGCTGAGTGTTTTATGATGAAAGTTGTACCGTTTTTGTCTCATCTTTTTTTGCATCTGTTGAAGTTTTTGTGGTTTTTGTCTTTCATTAATACAGGGAAATATATCAGTTGACTTTCTAGTGATTAAACAAACCTTACTTGCTTATGATAAACACTTTACTTAACACAAGTTTACAACTCTGTATACATGTATGTGTACTTCCAGCACTGTTTGTATATACACAGAAATAATGCATAAAAAGTGCTGGTATATGCCTGCTCATATTTTAAGACTTGTTTGTTCAGGAGAGAGATTGGTCTGCAGTTTTCTTGTGTTCTCTTTTTCAAGCTTTATCAGGATAATGCAGACCTCAAAAAATTAGTTGAGGTATTGTCTTCCTCTGCTTTTTAGAATTTTTTATAGTTATTTTTTTATTTTAATGCTTGGTAGCATCTGGACATGGGGTTTTCTTTATGAGAAGTTTGTATATTTTTTCAACCTAAAAAGTAGGTGCAATCCTGTTCAGATTGTGTTTCCTCGTGACTTTGGAAAATTGTCTTTCAAAGAGTTTATTGATTTCATCTGAGTTATTGAACCTACTGGCACTGATTCATAATACCTCTTATCCTCCTATCCTTCTTCGTCTATAGGATGAGTCATAACGTTCCAATTCTGCCTTTTTACTTTTTATTTCCTGATTTAGCATTTCCCTCCCTCCTTTGTTCCAAATCAGTCACATAAGAGGTTCATGTTTTGTCAATCTTTTCAAGACCCATTTTTGCATTTGGTGATTTTTTTCTACTTCTCCTATATTATTATTCTCTTTATGATTATTCTCTTTATGATTGATTGTTTTTCAGGCTTTCTTAGAAGCTTTAGTTATCATTTTTGAACTTGACAAACATGTCTTCAATACTATTAATAATCCTCTAAGCATTGCTTTAGCTGCATCCCACAGATTTTGGTATGGTTTGTTGTTCACTTTGAAATATGTTAATATCTTAAATTTCCATTGATTCTTTCTTTGACCTCTGGGTCTTTTAGGAGTGTGTGGCTTCACTTCTGCATGGTTTCTTGACAGATGAGAGGGTGTGCACAGCACCTGTTCTTCCAGGGCAGCCTTGCCTGGTGCACACTGCCTTGAGTTGGCAGAGGTGTTGTGCAGGTCTCCCTGCCCTGTCCTTACTGAGACAGGAGAGTTGAAATCTGTAACTGAGATTACAGCGTTGTCTCTTCCCTTAGCTCAGGCAATCTTTGCCTCATTGTTTTGAAGGTTTGTTGTGTGTTATATAATCATTTAGGATTGCTAAGTTCTCTCCATGAATAAGCTCCTGAACATTATGAATGTTGCTTTTATCCCTCATAATTCTTTTTGTTCCAAAGTAACTTTGTCTGACCTTAGTGTTGCCAGCTTTCTTGCACTGTGCCTGTGCGTAGTCCATCCTTTTGCTTTTAGCCTACTTATCTTTCAGGTGTGTTTCTCCTACCGTGTGTGGCTCTCCAGTATGCCAGTCTCTGCCTCCCATTTGAGATTCTACATCTCGCCCTTGTCGATGAGAGTGGGTCTGGTATACCATTTTGTTGATTGTCTTCCATTGGCACTTATTGTCCTCTGTTCCCTTTTCCCCATTTTCCTGCTGAGCTCTATGATTCCATGTCCTAATCATGCTACCTTTCTCATAAGTGGTCAGGCTAGGATAGCGCTGTCCATAAGAAACTCCCTCGGGAGGGAGGGTGCGCTTCGTCTGTGCATGGCAGTGAAGGCCACGCTGACGTTTGTTCTCAAGCACTTGACAGTTTGGCCGGGGCAATTGAGGAGACTGGCTACCAAGTTATTTTTAATTTCACATAATTTAAATATCCACTTGAGGGTAGTTGCTGCCATGCTGGGTGGAGGGCCTGTAGGGTTTTCAGTGTTCACCTTTGACCTCTCAGCCTGCCTTGATAGGGTGCTCTGGAGTTCACATATTTCATGTATTATGCCAGGGCCACACAGCAGGATCAACTTGTCCTCTGCTCACTGATTATCACTGATTTTACTTCTGTCTGTCAAACCCCCCAAACAGTTTTAATCATCTGTTTAGAAGCCACGGTGGAGAATAAGATTGAAAGTGAGAAAGTCTACTTTCCAGTTACTGTTGCGATGCTCTGGATCTACTGGAATGCCATAGGAAGGTGTGGGCCGGCTGGACGAGGCGCAGGGCTGCTTGGCGGCTGGTGGGTGGGCGTGGCCATGGATTGGGACACATGGCTGGAAGGGAAGGTGTTGGGTGGGTGAGTTTTGGACCTCTTGGAAGCACGGTTCTCCAGAGACCCGCAGAGCTGTGCACAAAGGTCCTTGGGTTGTTGGTGAACGCGGCCTGCATCTTCACTCCATTCCGCATCCCATTTGCTTTTCAAAAATAGACCTTTAAAAGTTCCAGACCTGTGCACCTAATTTGAATAGAAAGTGTTGCTTTGTGGTGGATTTTGTGAATCACTTTGTGTGTAAGTAGAGCTATCCATCCAGCCCTTGGAATTTGTAATCTATTAAGGGGGAAGCAAACTGTAATGTAGAGATGATTATCTTTATGAGTCCTTGTATTTATTCATTATCCCTGTAAGGAGCACGGCTTTTTTGTTTTACAGCCTTTGATTAGGAGCGGTGGTTTATGGCGTAGACTTGCTTCATTTCCCATTTCCTCCTCTCCAGCGGACACTGCTTCACAACAGGAGGAGGTGAGAGTTCTCTGGCTTGTGCCTGTGCATGCTCTTCCAGGGAATGGCGCGGTTTGGCACCTTCTCATTGGCAGGAGCTGTCATCTTGCCCTACTGAGCTCCCTGCACAGTTTAGCAATTTTCTTGTCCTTCACCATTTCTTAACCACATTTCAGTATTTAGACAGAGGTTTGATTCCACTGCGAAAACTCTGGAATTGATTCCCAGATCGCATGCTCATCTCGGTTCTGAAATCCAGGCTGTTTCCATGAAGATAAATCCTGGTGGTATGAACTGCGGGCGGAAGAGCCAGCGGGGAGCCGGCCGTCTTCCCACTGACCCAGGATTGAGTGGCACAGACGCCTCAGCCAAGGTTCCGCCTGGTGGAGTTCCGCGATGTCACGTAGGTGAGCCGAGTGCTTGGTGACTGGGATATGGTAGCTACCCATCGGGAAGCTTCAGTGCTGGGTTCCTGGTTAACTTTCAACATGGCAGTGTGGCAAACACGACAGAGCCTTCTTGCTGCCTTTCCTTTTGTGTGTGCCTGTGTGTGTGCTTGATGGGGGAAGTAAGTTCTGGGTAAATCCAGCCTGTGATATGCACTCTCGGTCAGCATGGTACTGTTAAACAGGTCATTGCTGAAAATCGGCGTTGTGTGTAAGTGTCTGGACTAGAAAGGGGAAGGGCGTGGTCACGTGGGATGCAAGTGGGTGGACTGCTTCGTCGTGTGAGTAAGTTTCCCAGCTTCTGGGACCAGTCAGGCACCTTTGGGGCTGGAACCGTGTGCTGGACGTGGTAGTTGGATGCCTGTGATCTGTGAGCCCAGGGCTCTCTAGCCTTCTGAGCTTCTGCGTGGAGGAGTGCTGAGGGGCTAGGGGAGCATGAGGCACAGAACTCTGCCCCGACAGTGGGGTGTGCGGTACTGCTGGCAACCTGGGGTTCTTTTTAGGACCTCTTTGAGCTTGAAGCTTATGTGAGGGTGAGGGGATGATTCTGCCCCTCCTTGGAGGAGGTCCCTGTGCGGAGGTGCCCATGGTTCCATCCCTCTTCCGGGCATGCTGAGGCCCTGCCAGCAGGCACATGGCTTCATGGTGCCCTCTGACAGGCCATCCTAGCTGCTCTTCCAACCCTGCTTTGCCCCCTATGCACAGCCAGTCAGGCAATGGCCCAGTGCTAGCTGTACCAGCTGACTCATCGGCTGGGCATTGATGGCATCGGGGAGGCCTGAAGGCTGCTGGCCTTCAGTCCCCTTTCCTGGAAGTCGATTGCTCTGAGCTTTCCGAAGCCATTGGGTGTGAGCAGGAGTGGGTTCGGGTGCTCTAGGTTGCTTGTGCCACCTTGACTTATTGTGCTTCAGGACCTGGCCGGCCGTGTGGCCCCAGCAGTCAGTGCCAGTTCCAGTCAGTGCTGATGTTTCCCAGGAGGCCCCGTCCTGATTCACATGCCCTTTTTACCTGCTGCACACGGACCCTGCTTTGAAGGTGGAGTTGCAGATTCTTTGCAAGATGCATATAACTACTCTTTTCAGAACCGCTAGCCCAGGGCAGTCGCAGTGTGTTGTCCTATAAGCCGTGGGCTGTGCTTCTTGTGTGGGCATTCGCAGGGCGTGCCTGCCGCCTGTGCCAGCCGTGCAGCACACAGTCCTGGAAGAAAGGCCGGTGCCAGAGCACAGGGCGGAGGGGAGTGATGGATGATGTGTGCTGTGGGGTCGGCGCTGACCTCCGAGGGCCCTGGCGTGGCCATTGTCCGAGTGGCACTCCTCTGTGGGCAGACTTACGGCAACACGGCTGGAAGCTGGGACGGGTCTCCTGTGGCTTTTGCTCAGATCAGAACTCTCCTTGGGATAAGCAGTCACAGGAAGACCTCCCTGTGGACGGGGAGGGCACGGGGGCGGGGGCCGAGTGGGAGTCTCAGCAACTGTCTGGCATAAGTGACGTTGTTGATTGGAGAGGGCGACAGGCTAACCTGAGCTGAGGTTCCCCAGGGACAGACCAGGGTTTCTGGAGCCAGTTGAACAAAAATTAATTTGAAGAAGAAAACAGAATATGTGCCCCTCTCCACCCCTCCCCCTCAAAACATCAAATGGAGCAGCTTTTGCAACGAAGAACCCAGATTTTTGCCCCCAGTTTTGTGATCATAGTGACCTTCGTGTTCTTGGCACAGACCCTTTTTGTTAAGTGTCTTCAGCTAGTGCTTGGCCCCTGGCAGCTCGCAGTGAGCAGAAGAGGAGACCTGTGCGCTGGGTGGACAGAGACTCCCTTCTTCCAGGCCACGTGACTCCTGGTCTGGGCCTCCAAAAACAAACTCGCCCTGGTAACATTTCTGCAGGGTCTGTATGGCTCTTGTATAAATATCTGCCCCGCTCCCACTGGGAGCCACCGCTGCTCTGTATCTCTCAGACTCTTCCCTGTCTCTGAGTGTTTTATTTTATTCCCACAGCTACAAGAAATAAAGGGTTTTATAACATGAGTGGATCGTGGGCCGTGAGTTGGTGTCACTGCTGTGTGTTGGTGTTGGCTTTCCCGTCCTGTTCAGAGGGGACTTACTAACCCGAGCTGGCCTACATGAGTCCACTTTGGAAGTGCCTGACTTGCTTTTCTTTCTTTTTTTTTTTTTTTTAAAGAGAGAGTGAGAGAGGAGAGAGTTAGGAGAGAAAGAGAGAGAGAGAATTTTTAATATTTATTTTTTAGTTCTCGGCGGACACAACATCTTTGTTGGTATGTGGTGCTAAGGATCGAACCCGGGCCGCACGCATGCCAGGCGAGCGCGCTACCGCTTGAGCCACATCCCCAGCCCCTGACTTGCTTTTCTAATTCAAGCTGGTGATGAACAGATTTGTTGAGGTCTCAAATAATGTTTGGCACATAAGATGCTTCTGTAGAACCAGGGCCTGGATCTTTGTCTTCAGTTTTCTCCCTGTTCTGTTCATTAAAAACTAAGTTCATGGAATTTGCTTCTGTGAAATAAACTCAATGTAAACTGTTTTTCAAACAGCTTTGTAAATCTAACCTCTGTTCTGGAAATTGTGAAAACAATACACACGTAACTGGAAGGCGTGGATCTTCCTGCGTGTGGCACTGCCGTCCCTGGTGGCCACAGGGCTCTCTTTGGGCTTGGTCAGGCTGCGGTACCTCTGGACATTGCCAGGTGACCATTGAGGACCCGCATCCTGGGTCCAGCGCCTGCGTGACATTGATGGAGGGCTTTCTGATCATCTCTGTGCGCTGTGTCACCTTTCTAGGACCTGCCCCAGACTCGCTCCTTCAGCAGGACGTCCCAAGACAAAACCAGTGGGTTTTCTGTAGGGAACTAGTGACCCCGTGATCTGTGTTCACGAAGAAGGCGCTGGGTGTGGGGCTGAAGCGCACCTTGAAGGGAGGCTTCCGAGGAAAACCAGGCTCTACTGTCGGATCTCTGTGGGATGGAAGCCAAAACTCGCTGGGCTATTACGAACACTTAAGAAACGGGTCAGAGTCGCATGCAGGGTGACTCCCCCATCTCTCTCTGCTTGCTCTGGTTCTTCACAGGAGTGAAGGTGGAACGGGGAACTCATCCTCTTCAGGTGGGGTCTGACCTTTCCTTGGAAGAATCATAAAATAGCCACAGAAACAGCCAGAACCCAGAGGCCCACTCGGCTCTTTCCCACCCTTAAGGAGCCTCCCTGAGGAGCTTGAGCCATGGGTTCCTGCGGACACACATGTCTGCCTCCCTGGTATGGCTTGCTCCCTGGCCACAGGTCCTAGACACGGGCACACCAGGCAGCGCTGGTCCACCCCTCCCCTCACGCCCAGGCCCCGTCCTCAGCACCGGGTTTTCTCTTGCAGTGGATTCTTCTTGCTATGGAGATACCGAGAATGCTAGTGGTCTATGAACCAGTCACTTCTTCCTTATCAATATGCCCTGCCAACCCCTGGTATCCCTTGGTCTCAGACCATGCAGTGCCTTTCTGAGAATCTGTTTTGGTGGAAACTAGTGTTGCTGTGCTGAAATTTTGGTGCCATCTCTGCACAAACATGTACTGAGGCGGTGCCGTGTGTCTGGCGTGTGGTGGAGGTCATTCTGCATGACAGGACGCCGTGTGTTGTAGACTGTCCGGGGTTAGCCAAGGCCTACACAGCATGCCTTTTCTTCCAGGTCTTTTTTGGGAAGTATGAGTTCTGACTCCTACCGAGATAGAGTGGTAAGCAGGATAGGCTGCAGGCACCTGGTGACTGTCGCTGTCTGTGGGCTACGTCACCTGCTGCCTGCATGCTGGTTGTCTTTAGGGGAGAGTTAAGTCTGTGTTTCTTCCATAGCTCAGGTAAAACTCACTCAACCCTGCGTGGCTGCGTCCATGCTCAGAGCCACAGTGCAGGTGTTCACAGGTAGGGGGCCTGGCTTTGAGGCTTGGAAGGGAAGGAGAGCACGGAAGTACGTTCCTGGACTGGTCTGCAGTCAGTAGTACCACCCCTTCCTCTGAGTGCAAGATTATCTTGAAGGTTGAAAGGAAAAGGCGGTGTATTGGAATTTATTTCAAGCAATTTGTTCGTTTCATGGAGATGCTGAGTAGCATGTCAGAAAGCCTCCAATGCCCCCACGTGCATGCGTGTGCAGGTTGAGCAGTGGCCTTTGAAAGGACAAGCATGGGAGCTGTTGAGAGGGTGGGCGAAGGGTTTTTGCAAGGGTGTCTTTTGTCCCAGTCATCCCAGTGTGTCTCCGCCCAGGCAGCCTGACTACCTCTGCACGTGCCAGGTACCTGGTGCTTGGTTAATATGTAATTCTCTCAACATCTCACCCCCTTAGGAGCAACAGGTACCCAGCACTGGTGTTGTCCGTCCAGATGAAAGGGCCTGGCCACTGTGATTCCACTTCCCTTTGATCTCCCTGCAGAAGGTCGGCTTGTCTGCCTAGAGACTCCTCTGAAGGGCAATTTAAAAGTTGGATTTGAGCAACATCAAGTGCAATGTCTTCCCATCTCATGCCGTGAGGAGCTCTTTGGTGTAGTTCATGGCCGGGTGTGCAGAGAGATGTTAACCCTTCCTTTGAAATGAGCCATCTTGCAGGCCAAGCTCGCTTGCTACTGACCCCTCTGCTTTTAGAGGAGAAAACTCCAACATTTTTGTTCTCAGCTCCACAGCCCTTGAAGATGAGCCCATTGCACTGTTTAAATTCCTCTTCCTGAGACTTAGTCACCTTTACTTTGTTAATGCCCATGAGATTATGTGCACGAAGATGGGTGAGGCACACAGAACTGAGAAGAAAGGTCTTCATGGGCAGGCCAAATGCTGTCTCAAGGCGTGACCATCAATAACCTGATCCCTTTTCATGGTGAACTGGCGAGGGCTGTTGAACCACCCCCGGGTGGAGCGCTGGGAGGAGGGAAGCCGCTCTGAGAAGCTCTCCCCTCCCTCATCTCATCCCAGGAAACTGGCCACTTGCTCTGACACTGTTTATTTCAACAAAAATGACTTGTTCTCAGAATCGTTGCTTGCTTTCATGACTGTCTTAGAGAAGTGTGTTGCTGTCCAGAAATCCAGGCCCATGTTCTGTTTTTAATGAAAAAAAGAAGAGAAATTCCTGGCATCCCAGACCTCGTCCGGTGGCGTGGCCGTGAAGTGGACGAGGGCAGCGTGGGCCTCTTTCCCACTGTGTTTCCCGGTGGCCTTCTGTTTCTCAACACTTAATTCTTGTCAGTAGGACTAGTGTCACTTTGGTTTTTAGTAACTAAGATTTCTTAGGAATGTGTAACTCAACTGTGACAACACAGCCTGAGCCTTGCATGGTCTCATTTGAGGGTGGGCAGTGAGGAGGAGGGTTTCATAATCCCTGAAAGGGGCCCAGCGATGATTTCCTGACTGTCGTCTGCCCTGCCATGCGTCATTCCAACGGCGAGACAGGAAACTTGAGCAGTGCCTGCTTCTAGAAACTGTTTCAGGGTTGCTGAAGATTTAAAATCGGTGATGGCTTCCTTGCACGTCTAGTGTTGTAATTTAGAGATTACTGAGCTGGGGTTGTGGCTCAGTGGTGGAGCGCTTGCCTCGCATGTGTGAAGCTCTGGGTTCGATCCACATAAAAATAAATAAAGGTATTGTTTCCATCTACAACTGAGGAAATATTTTTTTAAAAATTTAGAGATTACAGAAGGTGTTCAATGTCGCAAACAAAGTACAAAAGGAAATGAAAACCGTTGGTGGTCTTGCCCGAGTGTGACTTGCATTCCCTTACCCTGGTTTTGTTTCATGTGCACCATAGACTTGAGCAAGGTGTGATGGCCCCTCATTGTGGGTGTCACACCCCTGGCATCATCAGAGTGCATGCTGAGTGTCACTTCGCTGGCTGGAAGGCAGTCTGTCTCGGGGGGGGGGGGGGTGTTGTCCTTCACAGCTCACTCTTGATGCTGGGGTTCGTCGGGCTCTCTTCCCCTTTTCTGCGCCGCGTCTGGCTGCTGTGACGTCCGAGGCCCGTGCGCCTGGGTCACCTGTTTGGGGTGGTGCGCTGTGACTCGCCTCCAGCAGCTGACACTGTGACCGCAGGAGTATCCTCAACATGGAGTTTGGTCTCGTGCCTTTGCTGCCAAGAGAGCTGCGTATGTCGTAGAAGGACGTTTGGGCTCGGTGAAGTGAGTCGGACGCGGGGGAAGCATCTAACCCGCCTGTCACCGCCTTGAAACTCGTGGCACAAAACACTTCATGAACAAAGTTTCATGTAAGTTGAGGCAAGAAGCCGTTTCCCACCAGGAAATTAGGGGAAAACAAGGAAAGGTATGCAGTGTTTTGAAGGATGGGAGAAACAGGATGTTTTCATACACTGCTGTCGCTGTGAACGGCTGTCCACGTGGTGACCACACAACACACAGGCATAAAAGTGCTGGGTCCTTTTGATTCTGTGATTGCACCTTAGAAGTATCTTCTAGAGAAGCTCTGAAACAGAGGCCAGCTTCATATGTCCAGGCTTCTCTTGGAGTGAACAAAGGAGATGAGGCCCAACCTCCAACAACAGTGGAGTCCTTTGGAAAGCACTGGCCATCCACCTGAGCCACCTCCAGGGGTCTGTGAGGCCAGGGGAACAGAGGGGCTTCCACTGACAAGTGGAGCGGGCTGCCAGGCAGGTGTGCAGAGTGTGCTGTGGGGGAGTAAAGGCTGGGGCACAGCAGTAACGGCTCTCGTGGGCGGAGGACACGCCAGCTCCTCTTGTCCTTGTCTGAGTTCTAGATTTCATGCAGTGCAATTTTGTCTTTAGAACAAATGACTTTTTAAGGAGTAAAAATGGCAATACCTTTTAACACCTTGGCAATGCAGGCAAACAGAGGGAGAGCAAACCGCCTCTCATTGCCGTCTTGCTGACGGCGGGTGAACGTGTCTAGAAGCCGCTCTGCAGATGGATCAGAACAGAGTGGCAATAAACTCAAATAAAGATGGCTTTGCTTAACACAGGGCTGGCAAGTGTCACCTGTGGAGAGGCAGAGTGGATAGGTAGTAATGGTCTCGGCTCTTCTACCTTTGGTGGTAGCAGCCACAGAGAAACCCAAGTGCGTTAGCGCACCTGTGTCCTGACAAAGCTCTATCGCTGTTTAGATCCACATTTGCACCTGACATGCTCTCCTGATGACGGCGCTCACGTGGTCATTTTTGTTTAGGGATGCGGAGGGGTAGAGGCTGATTTAAAGCAGTGCTGTTACGGTATCTGAAGTTCTAAGAATCCTTTTCCCCTGAACTTCCTGATAATGGCTGTCCGTCCTGAGGCTGGAGGCCTCTAGTAGTCACCTGTGTTCGAGTGGTTGCTTTACCTCCAGAGGCTCCTCGCGGGTGGAGCAGTGCGTGTGAAGGGCTACAGCAGGGAGACCCGACCTGACTTCCCAGAAGGAAGCTAGAGCCAGTGTCTGGAGGCCACAAGGGATCCTGCTGTGTGGCATCAGAGCAAGCGGCAAGGGGATTTGTGTCATCTGTGCCTAGAAAACCTGACTGGGAGATTTACATGTTGTGGTGAGCGTAAAGCCTGCTCTTGACCAGTGTGTTTGAGAAAAAGTAGGACCTAGGTTTTATGGTTTTTCTTTCTCCTCCCAGTAGGTTTCTAAGATCTTTCCTCCTCTGAAGTTCATCTGTAAGGCAAAATGTTCGTCTCCACCACATCTTGCCCTGTGGGTGCAGAGTTTCACGTGCAGAAAACCCAGAGCCTGGGCCTGCTTATACCCTCAGTCTGCCTGGGTCAAAGGCATGGCCACTGTGGTCCGAGCTTGGCCTCCATGGTTCACCTGGGACAGGGGTGTGGCCACCACGATCAGAGGTTGGCCACCGTGGTTCACCTGGGACAGGGGTGTGGCACTGCAGTCTAGAGTCTGAAGCACTTCTTCAGGGTGGGAGCAGTGTCCGCATTGCTGTAGGAAGGGGATCTGTTGGTCTGTGGCCAGCAGGGGCTAGTCTTCAGCAGACACTAGTCGATGCCAACTCCTGGATTCTTGCCTTGCTCCTGTCACCAGGAAAGGCCTTGACAGTGGCATCATCCCCACTTGATCTGGATCATGGCCGCGCAGTGCCACTGAGCACACACGTGCCCACACTTCTCCACTGGGTCATGCTGCCCACTTTGGGTCCTGGGGCACACCTGAAGTGTGGTTCTGAAAACGAGTGACAGTGGCATTCTGGTCCTGTTTAAAAGAAGAACCTCCAGTAGTTCATTCCTGATTTACTAAGTTCTGTGGGTTGTTTTGTAGATGGCCATTTCCTCCCCAGAAGGAAAGTTCTGTTGGAGATGAGAGTATTCTTTTTTCCTGGATGAGGCCATTTTCACACTTGCTTATAAGAACATAGGAAGTCTATGTAAATCAAACAAATTAAAAAGGTCATCATCTGAGTAATCAAAGAGTACGACTGAAAGAAGTCTGGACTGTTCTGTAACCTGTTGTCCAGACATGCAGCTCGTCACTGGACATCGAAAGCCATGCTTCCAGCCCCGCCGTCAGGTGTCACTTGCCAAGGCACCTCCAAATCTGTGGGAGTGGGCGCAGCTGCCCAGGCTCTCCAGCAGGTCCTTGCTAAACCAGTTCCTTACGTAGTTGGCATTTCCGACGACCTTGGAACAGAGCCTGTGTGTGCCAGGTAACGTGGGCATATCTACCAAGCTGTCGCTGCAGGTGGGGCTCACGCCTCCTGACGAGGCTTTAGTGTTTCTGTCATTTCAGGGGCCCTGGTGCTCCTGGAAGGCAGAAGTGCTGGTAAGCGGTGGGACTGTGTCCCAGGAGCTGGGTGTGCAGGCCGGCCCGCTGGCCCAGGGCCTTGCCCTCCCGAGGGGCACCTCTCACCTGGAGCGCTGGTTCTCACCTGCTGAGATGCTGGACTCGGACTTTCTAGCCGTCTTCACTGCACCTGTGGGTGTTTGCTGATTAAAAATGGATTTCCCTGAGGACTTTGGTAGGGCTGGGACAAGGTGAGGTGAGACTTCTGTCTCGAGACAGGACTTCAAGTGAAGACTGTCACTCTCAGCTTTATACAGGGGAGTCAGGTCCCCCAAATCCAGATCAGAGACCAAGCCCGCCGTACCTCTGGGCAAGTACGTTTGGAGACAGAGGTATGTAAGTTAAGATGGGGTTGTTAAAGGTAGGCCCTCATCCAGCTGACTGGTGTCCTCATAAGAGATTAGGAGAGACGCCAGGAGCCAGCATGCACAGAGGAATGACCGTCCACAGCCAAGGAGGGCCCTCAGAAGAAACCAGCCCTGCTCACATTGACTCGGGGCTTCCTGCCTCCAGAACTGTGAGAAAATGTATGTTTGTGGATTAAGCAACCCTGTCTTGGTGTCGATGGTACCCAGCTTACCATGTTCAGGGTGGTGACTATTCAGCTTCAAGATGTTGTGAGAGTGATTGGAACTCAGTAGAAACGTGAATTTTCATCTCTTCCATGCTAGTGAGCCACGCCACGGTGCTGTTTCCAGATGCTGGGCAGGGGCAGCAGCCTTAGATCCGAGCCAGCCACAGGTGCCCTTGAACGCTTGATGATGTGGGTTTTGTGCTAGATGATTTTGCCCAGGGGAGGGTGAGAGCAAGCACGTCCTGAGCACCTGAGTTAGTTAGGTGCAGTATACGCATTTCACATGATTTCAAGTTACCATGAGTCTCTCGGGATGGAACCCCATTACACACAGAAGAGCATCTGTGTTTCGCGATGGTGACCTGTGCAGGGTTTTGTCACACTCTTCAACACTGGAGTGAGAGCCCTGTTACTCCTGCTCCAGGCCCAGCCTGGAGTCTAGGTGACATTTCCCCAGTTGTCAAAGAGGAGTGGCCACCCAGTGTTCTTTGATTGTGCAGTCCACTCCCTGCCCCTGAATCTGAGACACACAGTTGGGTGGATCGAGAAGAGCCCACTGCTCCCCTGAAGGAAGGCGGGTGGGTTGCTTATCCTATGAGGTCCCCAAGGGAATGAAAGAATAACTAGACTCGTGTCTCTTGTCCCTCTTAAGGAGGAAATATTTGTATTAAAAAATGGACATGAGCTGCCTAGAATTAAGAACACATGAAACATCTCAAAAGAATTAAGTGCTTCCTGAAGAGTCACAGCAGAGGGAACTGGCATCTGACTTACCACAGTGAGACCAGAGAAGAGAAGGAGGTTCCAGAATGTTAGCGCACATATAAAGGAACCATGATAGTTTTGATTTTAGATTTTTCAGCAGCAACACTAATTTCTTACACCATGGAGGACCATTTTCAAAGCATTCAGGGAAGATACCTTAGGACACAACAGTTATAATGTTCAGCTCAAACTTTAAAAGAGGAATTAAATGAACAAACTTTTAAGATATTAGGGCTTGGCAAAAATTCCTATACATACAAGACCCCATGAGTTATGCCTTAATAATTACAATAAATGTAAATGCACTAAATTCACTAGTAATAAAGACAAAAGATTGACAAATTAAAATGAGATAAAATATGGATATATATGCATTGGTAATTTCAAATTTTGAAAGTAAATGGAACTTATGAGGAAATACTAACCAAAAGAAAACTAGGGTACCTATAGAGATGTTTAAACTCTAAAACAGTATTGTTAGTGATGGTCACTAACAAATAAAACAAGTAAAATAGATTAACAATATTAGTAATCTAATAGCATTAGAAGAAAAAAGTAATTATTAACATATACCAGTGGAATTATCCATGTTAGAAAGGTACCCTGTATAAACTTTTTTAAAAAGTAAAAGACTGAAAAAAAAACATAAAATTATAAGAGCTAATAATTGGTCCCTTAAAAGGAGAAAAAATAAAAATGACACATAAGTGAATATTAATGAAAAGAAAAGGGAAAGTTTGAGAATCCTGCAGTCCACAGCCACATACCAAAGGTTTAAAGTTCACACTACTTCTTGAAAAGTATAGCTTAAGTAAATCTTGAATAGTCCTAGAACTCTTAAAAGCATAATATCCGTAGTTAAAATCTTCCACTCAAAAGGACCTGATTCAGTTGTGAGGGTGACTTCTCTCTTTTCTGAAACGCCTTGTCCCAGTTCACATGAGCTCTATCAGAGTGAGAAGAGTTGGCTGCTTGGTGTCCACCCAGCCTGCAAGGAGAGGTCAGCAGAGCCCTGCTATGGAAGAGAGAGAGGGTTCACTCATCGAAATGGAAGAAAACAGTCTTAAATACAATTATCAAATAAACCTGGAATTATGTAGAAGACCTAGGTCTATTTCATGTCTGAAAGGAATGCACTATTAGAAAGAAATCAAGGAAACTAAAGAATTTTACAAAATAAGCCAATAGTGGCAATAACAATGGAACCATGAAAAAAAAAGCACCTGAATTCACCCTGAGGCAAAATAAATAAATATAGATAGATATATAGATATTTAATATACATATATACATACACATAAAGGGAACAAAGAAAAATTAAATGAATAGAAAAAAATAGTAAGAAGACATTTTAATCTAATTCAACCATCACAGTGTGATTGGTCTAAGCATACCAATGACCCCTTTTGTCCCATGGCCGTCTATGGAACACCTAAAGACATGCAAATCAAGCAACAGCCTTAGCACATATGGTAACGGAAATGTTTTTTTTTTTTTAGAGCTCTATTTTCAAAAAAAATAATGTGATAATATCTAGACTGATTTTCAGTATGTTGCAATGCTCCTTATTAATTTCATTGAAATATTTACAGAATTTAGAACTTAATGGGTTAAGAGACAAATTTTAAAATTCTGAGGGGCGGGGAGCACCTATGTTTTCAGTGAAAAAACAATTTTAAATAGAAACAGCTGAGTTATCTGAAGACCGTAGAGGACATGCCATGGAAAAACAAGGCAGGGCGTCTGAAATGACTCTCCAAGGACCAGGTGGAGTCGTTGCAAAACAGACCCCATCCTGTTGGAGAAATGCTGCATAATGAGAAAGAGCTCGGTCCTTCAGGAAGGCAGAGGACCTTAAATGGCTGTGCACCTGACAGCGGTATTCCAAAATTTGTGAAGCCAAAATGGAAAGAAATAGACAAGTGCACAAATATACATGGAGTCTCACCATTTCTTTTTCAGTACTAAAAAAAAATCGGAATGTAAATTACTTAAACTGCATTATCTACCAACTTGATATAATTGACATTTATAGAAGACTACACTCCACAAAAGCTAAGTATATTCAGTTCCAAGATTGGCTGTATTTTCTGCATAAGTTTTGTTTATTCAAATTACACAGTCCGTTCTCCACCCACAGTAGAATTATAAATTAATAACAAACATTTAGAAAATCTAGAATATTTGAAAGTTATAAATAATCCATAGTTCAATGAAGTCACAGAATAAATTATAAATTTAATTTACAAATTAAATTGCATGAGCAGAAAACACAACTTCCCAAAAGCTGTGGATTGGCCAGGCACTGTGGCACACAGCTGTAATCCCAGCAGCTTGGGAGGCTGAGACAGGAGGATCACAAGTTCAAAGCCAGCCTCGACAATGGTGAGGTGCTAAGCAACTCAATGAGCCCCTGTCTCTAAATAAAATACAAAATGACTTAGTATTTGTCCCCAAGTTCAATCCCTGGTGCAAAAACAAAAAAATGTGGATTACAGCTAAAACTGTGAACAAGGGAAATTTGTAGCATTAAGTTTTCATAAAGGAAAGGTCTCAAAATAATGATATAAGCTGCTTAAGTAACCAGGAAAATGAAAGCAAATACACTCAAAGCAAACAAATGGTAAAGAACAGATCAATGGAATAGCAGAAAGGCCACAGAAAACATACTTTTTAAACTAGTTTTTCAAAATATATCAGGTAAAGTATAAATCTTACCATCTTGACCAAGAAAGAAGGCAAGAATTAACTGTCACTAGTGAAAGTCGGGCTGTTGCTACAAACACCACCGCATTGGAACCGCAGGGCGTAAACACCAAGCCCATGTCTGACTGTGAGGTAAGTGGACGAGGGTCAGGAAGAGCAGAAGCCTCTGGAGCTCACTCCAGAAGGCTGTTGCGCCACCGGAATCTGCAGACTTAGAGGGGAAAGCCTTCCGTGGCAGGAGGCCAGGCCCCTTGCCTTTGCTGGGGAGTTCATGAAACGTGGAAGAAACGGCACCAAGTTGACAAAATGCTTCTTAAAGACAAAACTCTTCCTGAAAATACAGGAAAATTAATATATATAAATTAATATATATATATTATATTATATATTATATATTATATATTATATATATTAAAGAAAACACCGGAGGAAAGTTTTCAGGACCACCCAGGACACCAGCCCTACACGGACACCAGAGCCAGACGTCCCAAGAACACTGCTGTCAACACCCCGTGAACACGCGGCATGTCCTCAGGAAGGCAGCACCTCAGAGCCGGCGAGGTAGACACAGGACACAGGACACTGGCACGGGACCAGGGCGAGTTTCTCCTGGTGAGGAACCGTGCAGCAGGTAAAGAGCAGCCAGCCCCGTCACGAGGGAGAAGGAAGTGACGCAGGGGGCTCAAAGCAGTGTCTCCATCTGACAAAAAGGCTCTGTCGCAGGCTCTGAACTGATATCATACGTAACCGTGAAGGATGGCTTCCCCAAATCAGAGCTGGACTCCGCCTGGCCCAGCACTGCTCAATGGGAGCCGCTTCTTGCTTCACATCAAGAAAAGGAAAACGTGGTTTTCTTTTGAAAAGGAAGAAATAATACTGTATTGACAACAGACATGATTGTCAACATATAAAAATCCCCAAAACAATACTGCAAAACTATAAAACGTCCAAAGACCAATGGTATTTCTATATACTAATAAACATTAGAAATTTAAATTTTAAGTACCATTTACAACAAAGGTTGAGAATCCCTAATCCAGAATTCGAAGTACTGCTAAATCTCAGATTGGGCATCAACATTGTGCTCAGTTTTGGATTTTAGAGCATTTCATTTTGTGTTTTCAAATTGGGGTTGTTCAACTGGCAAAAGATATACAAATATGGTAAAACAAACCAAAAAATTAAAAACCCTGAAATCCAAAGCCCTTCTAGTTCCAAACATTTGAGGTAAGGGATACCTAACCTGTAGAAGAACAAGAAAACAGATAGGTTATATCTAATTATTCTTGAAGGATGCATGAGCTGAAAACCAACAAAAACTTGATGGAAGAAATAGAAGGGTGCTAAGCGAGGCCATCCTTGTTCGGGGCTTGGTAGACAGGATTGTTAAGATGTCAGTTCTCCCAAAATTGATGACCGGATTTAATTCAACCCCCATCAAAATCACAGCAGAACCTTTTGTAGAGATTGACAAGCTCTTCTGAAATTTGTCTGGGTAAGATCCAGGTTTTACACTTTTCCAAAACCATGTCCAACAGTCCATCATTGGAAGATAGACAACTGTATCATCAAGGAACTGATCCTGCCATTCCTGCAAGAGACCGCAGCAGAAGAGGGTGTCAGTCTCTTAGGTCTCACAGATAGAAGCCTTAAAATGTCAGGTCAGTGCAGGTTTTTTCCTTCTGTGCATGATACATCTTGAGAAAAATTAAGTGAGCAAACTTGGACTACTTTCTTTGGTGTTCTGATGTTTGGGTGGCAGTTTAGTCTATTATTAAGCATCGTTGGACATAATGTTGGTGAACCCTTTTGCCAAACTTCCCCACTATTGGAGCATTAGGATTCTTTTGGCTTTTGGATTGTAAAAACGCTTTGTATCTACTGTAGTGCTGACAACATGAAATCTACATAATGTATTCAGCATAGCCAATATTAGAAGCATGTTCAAGGAGCAGCCTGTGGGGTTAATAGGGTTTAATTTGCAAGACAAATGAAGGCTCATTTCCTCTTGGGCACTCTGCTCTCAATTCTGGTAGGGCCATTTTTGAAGAATAGGGCTGTGAATAGCCAATGAGACCTGGTAGGACAGGAGCAGAACAGGCATGCGCTGAGACCAGGCCGCCCCCTGTTCTGCGTGGCCTGCCACCCTGTTGTCCACCAGCCTGCCTTCGACTGGCTACAGGATGGCTCCCTCACACAGCCCAGGTCAGGGAGTGGATGGGGGCCATTCCTTGGAACTTCATTATAGAAAGTAGCAACAAACATGCCCCCCACGCAGCAAGTTTAAAGTAAAACTCCTTGGAAATCTAGGTTTCTCTGCATGTGGGAAAAGTCCCTATTTTTTAAAACAATGGTGTCCCCAGGAGTTTTCATAGCCAAGAAAGATCCTTATCAGGATTTACTGAAAAAACATTAAGTCATTAAAAATAATAGATTGGACAGAATATGCTAAAAAAAAAGATAGTGATTTTCTGTGGCTGGTGCTCTTGGGGGTGACCTTTGGAACACAACACCCAGTGTGTGTGTTAGGGGATGGGCATGGTGTGGCCCTATTGATTGTCATGCGGGCTGGACACATCTGTGGTGTGGCATGGCGTAAGCTGTGTCCTTCCTGCTCTCTGAAGCCCCTGTCACCCTGAGCAGCAACTGTCACCATGTTTCTCTAAGCATCCTGCAGGTGTGCACTCCTGTCCTGACAGGTCCAAGGTCGGCAGCTCCTGAAGTAGCCATGCACTGTCCACATGGGGCCCGACATGGGAGGGGTCCCCTGAGGCCATCTTGGACAGGGGGCTGCAGTCTTCATTTTGCAGGTACTATAAGAGGGGCACAGTGGAGAAGTTGTGCCGAGGGTGCCTCAGACTGTCGCTGTACTGGAGGGAGTAATCAGGGCCTCAGAGGTGCAGCTCAGGTACCTGCTGCCTACCTGAGAAGGCCAGGTGGGCAAAACGGGCGGGGGCTTCGTGGTGCATTGGTGACTCGGGGAAGTCAAGAGCGCTTTGCAGCTGAGTGAAACCCTTTGGAAACCAAAGAGCCTGTCATGTGATTGCCGTGCCCACTCTCCTCACCACCTTCCTACGGCCGCCCTGGGGCTGGAGTCCCCCAGGACTGGGCACCTCCTTGCAGGTGAGGCTGTGGTGGGGAAGGGTGATGGCAGTGGCTGGTTAGAGTGGTGAGAGAATGGGAAGTTGGGTTCAGGGAGAAAGACTGGAGTCAGCAGTTTGGAGAGTCAGATGTTTAAAACATGAAAAGAAACGTAACTTTGAGTGGCGGTGGTTTTGAGGTTCATGATCTTGATGTGCCAGTAACTCTCTGGGGGCTGATGAATCCGGGGGAAAGCGTTCAAAGGCAGAGAGCCCGTTTGAGCTGGGGCAGGGTGCAGACTTGCTAAGAAGGATGTACCGGGCCCCTCTGGCCTGGGAGCCGAGCCTCCATTTCACCAGGTGTGGCTCTGAGGGTGGGGCAGGGAGTGCACATCCCAAACCAGGTGTTCCTCCCTCTGGGGCCCTTTGCAGAGGACAGCCAAGGACTCGCTTCCTTCTGCTCAGCAGAAATGGCAAGGCCTCTGTGCGCAGAACCGCCTGCCTCCTCCCGACGTGCTCTCCTGCCTCCACTGCTGCTGTCCCCGGCCCAGCCAGCCAGTGGGCGTAGGGCGGCAGGCTACAGATCAGGGCATCAAACCATGTGCTCTGTTGACCTCAGAAGTTCAGGGAGTTCTATATGTGGGCTGTACTTGATGCAGCAGTGACCATGATCAGGGGTTTCAGCAAGAGATCGAGAGCTTGGCTTCACCCAGGAATGTCTCTACTACACGGAGGTCTATGGATGGCCTTTGGGCCAGGCCTTACCCTGGGCCTTGGTCAGGGCTTGGCTCAACTTCACCTGAGAGAGCCGCTGCCCCTCCCCATGCTCCACCCCCCAGTCACAGGCCTCCTGCCCTGTGTTGTCCTTCAGGGTGGTCCCCGTTGTGGTGGTGTCATTCTTGTGGATTATGGTCCACTCCACTTTTCTGCTTCCCAAGAACATACGCTTAGGTGGGGGGAGCAACATCTGTCCTGACCCCTGATGTCCAGCACACATGGAAGTTTGAGCATGCGTAGAGTGAGTGAACGTCAGTGAGCAGAGGCCGCAGCCCTGTCGGGACCTGGGCAGTTTGTAGGAGTGATGGCAGGGATGGCACTGTGGGATGTGACCAGCAGTCCTGGGGCTGTGGCTAGAGTCAGGAAGAGTGAATGAGGATGTGGAAGCCAGGTGGACACAGGAAGAGACCAGAGGGAAATCGGGCAGGGATGGGGCAGACGGGAGGAGCAGCTCCCCACTGTGGAAGGCTCCGTAGCTGATGCGGAGTGTGGCCTGTTCCTGGGCTGGCGGAAGAGAGTGGGGGGCCAGGCCTGTGGCCCAGACATGGCTTCAACTCTTGCTTCACTTAGATTAGGCTTTTAACTCCTGGACCCTGGCTTCCTCGTCTATGGAGATGAAAATACCTTCCACCTGTGAACTGGGAACAGCATAGGTCACAGCTCCAAGTGCCTCTCCTGCAGCTTTGGGAATACAGCGAGTTAGTGAGTCCGTCTGGGCCACTTCCCAGGGTCCCAACCTCCCGCTCCTTGGGTTTGTAGGATGTTCTGCAGTGTGCTAATGACTGGTTGGTTCCTATGGGTTTTGCTTTTTATATGTCTCTACACTGGGTGGCAGTTACCATGGACCCTGGCTGTCCCTTGTCCACCTCGTCCCCAGCCAGGCAGGGGGACAGGCATGGAACCAGCTTCAAGATAATGACCTTGACATGAACCAAAGCACCAAGCACACACAGGTCCCGTTCTTTGTTTAGTCGTTCCTCTGTCTGCTTCCAGCCTCGGAGCTCAACCGTGCCTCTGGGAGACCAGACCTTGAAGCACCCTCCCCCCCGTGTGTGTGAGTCTTGACTGTCGCCCTCAGTGCCTCATCTGTGGCAATGACGTGCTCAGCCCCTCGGCA